>NC_087202.1:104676734-104739234 GCF_015104395.2 Macrobrachium nipponense | reverse complement strand
TAACATGGCATACAGTATGCTTCAACACTGAACACATGCACACAATTAATACATTTACTCACATTAAAACTAAGGAACTGATGAAGGTCCTGCTTGTGGCTTGTCCTCTGTGTTGCCAAACAAATCTACATCCTCAGACAAACCTTCCATTTCGTTGCCAGTTGAAAAGTTGCCCTTTACTCTTACAGTCCTCTATCCAGTATGCTAAAGACATCTTCACCCTCGCAATGGTTTTGTCTTGCCCAGTGGTTTCCTTCTTGGCACTTTTATGGAAGAAATTTCCTTGTACGGACTTCGGATATGTACCCAAGAAGTTTCCTTTTATGCCCTTCCTTATATCTGTCTCTTTCTTCTTGATGTACCTGAAAATATTTAGAACTTGTCGGAATAATTACATTTGTAAAATTTATATATGTACAGTATGTCCTATAATGTAAACAATTTCATCAATAAATGATAATTGATTAATTACCTCATCATACTCTCATTCAGGGAATGATGGTGTGCTACCTCTGCTGAACTGTCATTCCTATTCATCCATGATTTTGAACTTTTTGGTCTAACTCATGAACTTCTTCGGACGCTTAGGCTCTTTGCCAGAAGTCGAAGGGGCAGGGTGTTTTGGAGGCGTCTTGGAGCATGATTTAAATTACTGTATGTAACTGTAAACAGAGTAAGTGAGCAAATCACGAAAGAGCATAGTGCCGAACATGAGAAATGCAAGAGATGATCTGTGAAGATGCTGCCTTGTAGCATCTTGCAGTTACTCCAAGGAAAATGAATGGGGCTTCTTGATTGGTTGCTTTGCAAAATGTCAGCCAATAGGGTATCAAGTAGCACGGTCTCTGAATCTGAAGACCTGTGTCTCTCTTGGGGAGGGAGAGACCTTTTCGGAAGACCTAGTGTGGGACATCTTCCAGGAGGGAGAAGTGACCCCCTTCCTCCACTTGTGGGCTTTGGAAGAGGGAAGGAAGGAGGTGTATGCAGACAAAGATGATAATGAAGACAAGAACACTCCCTTCGATCTTTTCATGGATTTCTTGAGCTGCTTCTTCGGGTTCTTCAAGAGGGCGTGAAGGTTCTGCCCCTGAGGTTGTTGGAAGACTCTGGAACAGGCCCCTGGGGAGCAGGCACAGGTGCTCTGGAGTCTACAACAGGAACCATAGTCTTGTGCACTACTGCTGGAGTCGTCAGTCTGGGGTGCATAGATACACTCGTAGGTATCAAATAATGGCGCTAGGACAATTTGGTACCAGAAAACTCTGTGCTGGACAATTCAGTACTACAGTACATTCACATCAACTGTGCATGTGATGTGTAGGGCAGTTTACAGTTTAGTTGGCAAGGCCGCGCAGCACCTTTTGCCCGGCCCATTATCCCTCTGCCAAGGTAAGTAGCTCCGTGACCTGACCCTGGCCGACCATCCCTTGACTTCACTCTGTTCCAGTGAGTCAGCATGTCAACCTCTGCGTCTTCCACCTCCTATCACACGCACGTGCAATTTGCTGCTGCCAATCCAGTGACTATGCTCGATCTCGTAATTTTATGCCATGGCGAAAGGTCATTGCTTGTGTATTTGATGAAAAGTGGCCTTCTTGGCGACTTTAGTGGTGTGTGTAGCCAAATCTAGCTGTCCCTGCCCAAAAGAGAAAAGAATCGTATTTCCCGAAGACTCCAATGATACTGATTTCGAAGACTAAGCTTTACCATATTTCTGCGGGGACGCTAGGGCCGAGCCCGAATTTTATGCCTCCCAATAATAAGGCAAGTTAATTGATGTACATGTAGGATAAGGTAAATGTTCCTTGGTTAAGGGTAAAACCGAGTTGGTATTATATAGCAGGCAAGTGTTTTTATTGGCAAGCGGAAGACAGGGCTGGTCACCATATCCGAACATTCACGTATTCTTAACAGTCCACTTGTTCATTCTAGGAAGTATTTAGTGAGTTTACATATGCTTGAAGTGACCGGGGCCAGTCATGTCCGAACGCACAAGTAGCAGCAGATGTTAAAAAAATTATTGCTAAAAAGGTAGCATCACATTGCTTATCGAGAGATGTTACCATACTTGGGGGGTCAGGTTAGGTTGGTTCGTTTGGTTAGGTCACAGTCATTGTTACCTTACTGGGGGTGGCCAGGTTAGGGCATGCGCCGTAAGTCAGGTTAGGTTGGTTCGTTTGGTTAGGGGTCAGTTTAGTTAACATCATCTTGTTTGTATTTGTCCGCCAATTATCTAGCAGACAATAATCTTGGCCAACTAAACTGTAGGCGCTCCAATGTCTAGGCCAGTCCCTTACGACGCTCCTGATCAGCTGTTGATAAGCCAGTGACAGGGCTGGAAACTCCAGCCCTGTGAATGGCTTATCAACAACCAATCAGGAGCGTTGTAAAGGACTGGCCTAGACATCAAATGCACGGTTGATGTGAATCTACTATAGGACATTTTGGTTCCGAGAAGATGAGTTATGAGTGGTAGTTTTGGAGTAGCTGATGTTCGCCAGTGGTGCAGTACTGATAAGGGAGAGTTGAAGACTGAAAGTGCTTGAAGGAGGAGAAAAGCTGAGAGCCAACATGAGCAAAAATAAGATTAAGAGGACTAATGGAAATTAGGAGGCTCGAGCAGTGAATGTTAGTATGGATGGTGAGAGATTTAAATCCATAGATTCTTTTATAAGTATTTGGGAGTGAAGATTTTTGATAATCTGAGGATGAGAGCAGCTGAGTCACAGAGTAGGTGGAGCAAGAAAGAGGACATAGAGGAAACTTGAGTATCTATGGAAGCCAGGGTTATAAGTGAAGCATGGATGATACGTTGGTGAAGAGTACTTATACAGGGCAGAAGTATTGAGGGGAAAGAGGAGAGGAAGACCTAAAAAGCGTCTGATAGACTGGGTGAAAGTATCAATGAAAAGGAGTGTCCTCTAGCTAGAAAACATGAGTTTGTGGCAAGTTAGAGGTGAATAGCGCAGCGTTAAAGGGGGGCTTGTGGTGGTGGTGGTTGGGGGGGGGGGGATTCGATTTACAGTTGGTGAACCTTCTGTGTGAATGTTTGAAACAACTAATTTTGTTGTGGAAATTTTCTACTCCAGGCTCATCCAATATATATATATATATATATATATATATATATATATATATATATATATATATGTGTGTGTGTGTGTGTGTGTGTGTGTGTGTGTGTATTATTTATAGAGAGAGAAAAAAATTAGGTTATCAGTTCAGTGATTGCTGGTTATTATTGAGTGACAGTTTGTGGCAACTGAATTACATAGAACTCTTGTTCGTCGATAAATGACTGAAAGGACAACACAATCAATGAGAGCAGATACATACACGCACATTTCCCAAACGCCATGAACAAACTTGAGCGGTTTTCGTTTGGCAATTCTTTGAATTTAAGATGTTTTGGGCGTTGCTGATTTTGTTTGTGTGCAAAGCACACTTTGAGTAACTCATGCATTCTTAAATAATATATTTAAAATTGGCTTTAGTATTGTTTGCCAGCAGCTACTTGAAAAGTATCTTTTAATTTT
Source organism: Macrobrachium nipponense (assembly GCF_015104395.2). NCBI lineage: Eukaryota > Metazoa > Arthropoda > Malacostraca > Decapoda > Palaemonidae > Macrobrachium > Macrobrachium nipponense. The sequence goes on along the minus strand of NC_087202.1, from coordinate 104,735,698 downwards.
AGTGCAACTAGTTTTGATGCAACTAGTTCAAGTTTTTGCTTCAAAATGTTGTCCGAACAGTTTAGAAAACGAGCATTCCAGAGAGAGAGAGAGAGAAATCTTTACCTTCTACTTTATATTTGCTCTAATGAATTAATGAAAAACTTATATGATTCGGGAAAGCTTGTTCTATGAAGCAAACTTAGACTTTGCCCGGCTAAAAACAGCTCGTGTTCATATACTGGTTTTCGTTAGGCCATAATTTCTCTCAATTATTCATCTCCTCTTGACATTTGTTTTTTGTTTGTTGTTCATTATATCTACCGTTTTCTTAATCAGGTTTCAGTTCATCCAAAGTTAAGAATTTTTGGCTTGTCGACTTGGAATTTAATAATTTCATTATCAAAATTATACATCTCCTTAAAAACAGGACAAAGAGAGTTTAATCTTTAAATGTTCTGGAAGAAAGGGTTCATTTAACTGTGCACACGTTTGCCTTGTAAAGGAAACTTTCAAATGCTAATATTGGCATTGAAAGGTGCACTTGGCAGCAGCAACTTCTTTCGCCCACATGCAAATGCAAAAATGATAATGCAGTTGAAGACTTTAAAAGTGAAAGTATTAATGACTGAATGTAATCTGTTTTGAACAGAATTTTATGGGGTTTTGTATATTTCATTCAACTTTTTATTATACACGAGTAAGCTCTCATGTCCACACTACCATATCTAGCTTTTGTCTTTATCGTAAATTATGTTGTCCTACATTGTTGACGTTACCATCGGTCATTCAGTCTGAATACATCAAATGATTCATCTTACATTTATGATCAGCTTCTGATTGTCAGGTAATGTTTACTAATGTGCGGAGGCGAGTTGGATAAAATAACTTATTTTGTTAACATATTTTCTGCTTGTTAGTGTCGTAGGAGTAAAACTTTGAGTATTAGGCAGATAACTAGCACGATTCGTATGTCTTGCGATTCTGTTAAGAGTGAGTTTGACAGACAGTGATTCTGTTAAGAGTGAGTTTGACAGACACGCTTTTGTGCTCTTCTGTCATGTCTGTTTGTCTAATTGGTGAATCCTACTGTCATGCAGTCTCTTGATATCTCTTACAGAGACTTTCTCAAGGTTCCAGGTGTCTTCTTCCTGCTTATATAGGTTTTTCAACCTAGTGAATTGATGTAGGAGTTTTTGCCTAAATGTCTCAAATGTGTTGTTGCTGTTGTAACTTATCTTGCCCATCTCTTGTCTTATCTCTGCAGATTTTCTTCATAGTTGTCTTTTTCACCTATGAGTGACCTCCTCCTCCTGTCTCTTCTCATGTTCATGATTTTTCTGAAGATTCGACTCCTATTGTTTGTTCAATTTGTTGTCCACTTTCAGTTTTGTACAACTCTTTCTTTATTTATCAGAACTTGATCATGTGATCCTGTCGAAATAGAGGTCTCGTAAATTAGGTAAGATGCGCTTCAGACTCTGTTATTACAAGTATATGCCAAGGAGACAGGAAACGATGTTGTGCAGATGAGGATTGGACATACAAGACTCACCCATGGGCTCTTGATGTCCCGTGAAAATCCTCCATTTTGCGATTGTACTGTGCCCCTGATTGTGAGACATTTGCTGGTTGAATGTCCCAGACTTGGGAATTTGAGACATAGTTTCCTGTCATGGGGATGTGATAGAGGAGGTAATTTTATCCTATCTACAATTCTTGGAAAGGATTGTAATATAGAGCAGTTATTTTTGAGAGCCTTCAATTCACACTACACGTTGCTCTGTGAGCAAGAGCCCGTGCTGGCATAAGGCCAGCTATATCAAAATAAACATTCAATTCTGTATTACTTTTGATAGGATTAACTAAGAAAATGACACTTCTGTTCAGTGTCTTTGCCTTGTGTGCCATAAACACAAGATTGCATGGGGCGGTGTTCTCCTAGTTCCATCCTTAGATCCCTGTACTTCATGGCCTTTATTTTTCTAGCTCTCTTTAATCTTGCTGTCCAACCATTTGAACTCCATCTTTCACCGTCTTAGCGCTGAATGGCCGAAAGTGCTCCAGTGCTTAGCTCGACAACCTAATTTCGTAAAAACTGTTGAGCGCATGTTTTTCTCTTCAACGCAATTATTTTCCATTTGGGCCATTTATATCTTCTGCCTGTAATACATTCACCAATATACTCGCCATCAGAGTCTTCTGTAATTGAATGAAGAGGTACCACTTCATGCATTGGCCCAAGTATCTTTGACAGACCCTACACAGTTCCTCTATCTTCTCTTCCAGTCCTGTATGTCATCCCGTTTCGTCTTGGTTTATTTGTTGAGGTCGTAACATCCAGGTCTCTGTCCTGAAATATGCAATCTTTGAATCTTGTTTTCGTATGTCAGGATGTCAGGAATATTCTTGGAAGTAAAACCCGAAAACTCGACACCAGGAAGAAAATTTTCTTCCTGATATGGAAACTGATTTTTTTTCTGTGTATTCCAAAAGATGTTCCACAGAAATCGAGCTCATAAGTTTTCTGTAAAATTTTGCTGCAAAATTCTTAAATCGCAATTTCTTTACGAATCAATCGGCAGCATCGTATCGTTTTAAAAGGTTTATTCGGATGTATAGCCTCAAAGATTTATAAAATAAAAAAGATCCCTGCTTTAGTGGCAAACGCATCAATCAGGACTCCGCCACGTGTTTTGGCTGGATTGGTTTTGTATTTCATTTTCTTCCATTATTCCTTACCCTTTCGCTTGCCCCCTTCATTTCCGTGGTTGATAATGGTAGTCCTTTACAGTCTGTTCCACCTCATACTTATAAAAAACAGATATAGGCACATATAGGCGACCTCTGCGATATCAGGGCCAGTTACGTGACTTACTGTAACCTCTCAACGTTGACATGATATTATATTTCTTTTATGTACGCAGACTTACTAACATTATTCAACATTTAATCTCTTCTGCCTCGGTAACATTTGCATTGTATCAGCTTATGTATCGAGCGATTACTTTAGGTCACTTAAGGTGATCTTGGGATAGAGTTGCAGGATTATGCCCTCTGGTAGATTACGACGTCAGTAGGAAGAATGAAAGATTTCTTAACTATTCCAAAACGGTAGTTTGTCACCTGCTTTATAGTTAACCTTGCTCTGAAATAATCGAAATTATTATTATTATTATTTAGCTCGATTTCAATACCCTAAACCCAACCTCGTGTTCGCTCTCTGGAAGGCTTTTCTTGTAGTCTTTTTGAGAAGATCGTTGTATTCCAACGCCCGATGGAAATTAAATTCTTATCCAGACTTGAAAGTAAAGAACAAAAGGCAGATTCTCGACGTCTATGGACATCTTAGTTCATAGGAAAAAAAAATTTTCATTCTTTTGCGGAAGTAACCCAAAATCTGTTCCTTGTTTCCTGGAAGGAGGGGGCCAGCCAGTGACAACCTCTTAACTTGAATAAAGCAAGCGTTAAGTCAGTATGGGTGCGTACCACTATGAATGCTTCGTTAGAACACTTCTGTGATGGATGATAAAGGAAATTACACGAAGCCATACACATTAGGGACACTTTTGGGTGGCTTCGGCTGGTAATGATGATCGATCGACACAGATGAAGGAATGTTAACGGATGGTGTGCTTGTCTGGATACCCTTCCGCGGGACCATAGTTGCACACCTGGAATTCTTACGGGCAGTCATTTGTCGCCAAGTTATGATTCGTTTATCTCCCGGGCTGTTTCCATTATGTTTAGTGTCGCAAATGGAACAGGAGCCATATTTTGTTTGTGGAATCTCGTAGCCTTTAATGTTTGAGGTAATATACGTCAAGGATTTGTTTTTATATTAATGGCTCTTCCTTTTCAATAACGTGTCGAAATTATAGAATGTTAGCGCAGATATATCAATTCTGGGCATCGTTGGTGTATATATTGAACCAGAATGTATCGGCCAATAAGTTCAGTAAAAAGGATAGTGAAACAATTGAAATAAGAAGAAAAGGAACATCATAGTACTGGATATGTTAAGAATTTACTTTTCTCTTTAGCAAAAGACGAATTATGCACTGGCTGTGGAATTGCATGAAACATCAAGTAATGCTGTTCCATCAGGCGAAGGCTGTTCAAATAACTAGCAGCAATGACCTCTATTCCTCTAGCCGTTTCTAGAAGAAATGCAAGCAATAGGCATTGAAATTAGAATTTTTTCCTCAAATTTCAGCACATTCAAAATGTACACTGAGTGTCCCACCAACCTCCAACCAGAGAGGCCTCAAATTCCCCGTTCACACTGAATAAAATGGATAATTGTTCATCGAACATCAAAATTGCCAGGTAAAAATGAAATAAGATATGGAATAACTTCATATCTTCCTGATATCCGTATTCATCTTCTTGAAAATTATTTGTAGTAAATTCAGGACATAACCCGTGACAAAATCCAGATTTGACTCAGAACTGCAGCCATTAGCTATTCAAGGCTTTTAGTGAATAGTGAATTACAGACTGATGTGGTTATGGTGAAAGTAAAAAATAGACTGCTTTGGTTACAAGAAAATAGAATAATGGTAGCTTCCCAGTTAACAGAGTGTATTTTTAATATTAAGTAAACTCGGTTATTTGAAACAAATAATACCTCCTCACCACATGGTACAAAAAATGCAGGATGGGATAGCCCTCTTGCATTCAAGAAAACACGTGGAAATAAAGTTTTGTTATGTTCCAGTTCATTGATACTGATGGCCAATGAAAAGGCAAATGGAGCCACTAAAAGTGTCTTCATTACCTTCGACTCCTTCCTTATTGGGGCTTAAAGAAACCATCTGTAAATTAGTTGCAAGAAAGATGGATGCCGATGACAGTCCTGAAGCTGAAAACTACATACAAATCCCTTTGTGAGAAACCGTATTTTTACAACAATTGGAATGCCTATTGGTCCTACGTACTTCATTCAGCGTCGGAGAGCGATGCAGGAAGGAGGTTGCCATTCTGCACAACAATGTTACAAAACTCTGCATTTTGATATAGTGTATAAATTGTAGTCGGGAAAGGCCCAGTTCGTTGCATTGCTAAGGTATCATAGTTCAGTCAGAATAAAATGGTATGCTTTTTGTAAGAAATAAGATTTTATCGCGTTTTAATGAGCGATTGACATGTGTTTTAAATGAAAAAGGTTTAGGTTTATTTACTAGATTGTACAACTACCCAAATAGCACTGAATGGTCTTCTTAGGCAAGTGCTTGGCTTTCATAGGTAAGTCTCATTATCAAATCCTGTTTGCAATCTTTCCATGCATTTTGCATTAACTTCAAGCTTAGACACCTCCAAAGCTCAGTTATTTTTGCTGGCCCCTTCTTTCAGTGCCTTTTTTATCAGCGCGTAAAGTTGGATGAAGAGTTGCTTTATATATTCAATATTGCTTCTTTGGGAAGTTCTCTTCTCTTTCCTCCTTCAAGCCTTTCCCATAGCTCTTGCCAGCTTCCTTGCTTTCCCTTCATCTTACCATTACCCCGCTGCATATATACCAATACGTCTGTAAAACTTCAATTTTTATACCAACTTTTCTTTTGTGTAGCCAAAAATGCCAACATTTGATGACGGGTTTCTCTTGTTACAAACGCTTTGAAACTCTTATGTCAGTTTCTGTAGTTAATCATCTCTGTCTTCATTAAACGCTGTAATCAGTAAACGTAAGCTACACCGAACTCCATCCGTCATCTCCTTATCTTACAAACTGGCGCATTTTTCATTTCATGTCTTTGCTGGGACTTTCTTCAAGGCCATCTAGTGTATAGTACTTCTGACACTTAACTTTTAACTTGAAAGATTTTGAACGTTAGAAAAAAAAAAGAAGAAAGCATTCGATACTATATATCCTTAACCACTTCGCACGTTGAATCTATCGGGTGTTTCATAAGCTTTCTCATAGTTCAGTTACTAACACTGTTTTGTCTGTAAGATTTAATCTCTATCACAAGTGTTTCAGTACAACCTATAAATACCCTCATTTTATATATATATATATATATATATATATATATATGTATATACACACACACTACACATACACACACATACATACATATACACATATACATATATACATAAACACACGAAAATTCGACAAATTTGTTAAGATACTACGTAATATCATATTCACGTACACACACACACACATATATATAAAATATATATATATATATATATATATATATATATATATATATATATATATATATATATGTAATATGTGTATAAATCGATATGATATCAGTATTATAACAAAAATTGTAGAATTTTCGCGTAAGATTGCTCGTTGAAAATTTTTACCGTCCTGCTTATTAAGATGCATGAAACAACATCTTTAAGCCGCTCGCTTTTAGCTAATTTCCATCCATAATACCAAACGACGCTTCTTGGGTTTGTAGGTGCTGCCATCTTCATTAATAGTAAGGTAGTATTTATGTATTTTCTTCCATATCTCATTCGTAATAAGTTGGTTGGGAGAGAGGCATCTGAATTTGTCCCTTAAGAACCTCACCGTTGTCCTCCCACCTTTTTATTTTCTAGAGCAAGGACCCTTGAGAAGAAGTTGGGCATGAGAAACGACCCCAAAGCGCGTTAAGATTATGCTAATGACAATGTTTAAGGTCAGTCTCTCAGAATGAAGGCCAAATATGTACTCTACGGACGGGCTGAAACAAGGGTTGTTGGATGGGAAGCACCCTGGGGACATGGAAGACCTTTCTCTTTGCTGGAGCAATTTTTTTCTTTCTATCCTCACAATATTGCTCACATATATTTTCATGAGCCTTTGCGTTATGAGGCAACTCTGGCCCCGGTTATTATGTCGTGGACTCGGGAGTCTTTGGGAAGACTATTAATATGTTGGTGCATGCATCCGCGGTAAAGTATATTAGAAAGCTTTGTGTGTTTTGTAACCACAGTGTGTTATTAAACTTGAAATTTAGCTTTGGTCTGTTTTACCGGAAGGAATCATTTTCGTTGTCAAGAGAATGCCAGCTGCATTATTAAATGTCAGGAATTGGTGACGACCGAGTGGATACGAGATTTGGAAATTGTGTTTCAAGAAATGTTAGAGGAAAAGAAATTGTCCTCAAATTGTCCTCGTGTGCCAGGGCACAATGACGGACTTTTCAGCTGTTGATTTAGACCACAAGCGACAGAGAAGCAATACACAAACACTCTAACTCTGAAGCATTTTGTTGTTTAAAACCCCTGCACATAATTATATCTTTGGTTCACTGATAGACCTTAATGGCACGAAAGACTAAAATCTTCCCGTATAGCAGCAAGTCTTCGGGAATGTCAACCACACATCAGCAACATGCCTCGTGCGTGTTGCAAATAGGTTGAAAACCAAATACCGTAAGTGGAGAGCGAATCTTTTTTTTATATGATGAATAGTCGTTTGAAGCCCTGATCAGGACTACCAATGGATCTGTTGCCTTGTATTCAACGTGATTGTGATGTTTGTCGACGTATGTTTGAGATATGGTTTATTAAAGAGTGAATTCGCCCAAGATTATATATATAATATATATATATATATATATATATATATATATATATATATATATATTATATAGAGAGAGAGAGAGAGAGAGAGAGAGAGAGAGAGAGAGAGAGATTTATATAATACATTATATTGTCTTACAAAGTCTAGAATTTTGTTCGTCTTATTTCAGATAGGGGGGGAGGTGTTGTCCGTCTCCCTTGGCAATAAATTTGATTCCAGAGTTGTAAAAATATATTTCAGTACTGCTTACGACGTAAGTAACATCTATAAACTTATCAAGTTTATGTTGGAAAATTTTTTTTCGATAGCATAAAGCCTTGGAGCAGTCGGTACTAGGTAATTTTAAATGATTGTTGTCCCAGAAAAGTCATATGCAGTGTCGCCATGTTTCTTCGTGTGTGATGAGTAGTCGATAAGCATGTGTCTAAGGGTCTTGTCAAGATAGTGTAACGGAATATTCATTTCGAAAAATGCTGTTACTTGACGACTTTGCTGACAACTTTTGTGATTTTGTGGTACCGATTGTCTCTTTATCATCAAGTTATATGTCGATCGAAGGATTTCCTACCAACCTCTATACACTTAGATTTAGACTAATAAGATACAACCAAGAAGCCTGTCAAGTTTCAGAAGTCTTTCAACATTTTGGTGAGGGAAGCTGGTTAGAATGAGAATTGCAAACTGATGTTGGGTTGTAGTCGAGAATGAAAGTCTTGGAGGTGGCGTTTTGTGTAAGAGATTATATTGAATGAGACAGTAAACTGAGCTGACCTGTATAACGGATATATGAATCATTGTTATAGCTTTTCCATAACCACATTACGTCCACAGCATTATCACTTGCGGAAGTGAAGCATAGTTCTGTTGAAATTTAACATTTGACAATGTGTGCTAAAATTGCATAAAAAGACGATTTCTGTTGAAACTGCAACAGGGAGATATATTTGACTTGACATCAGTTATTCCACAACCGTTGTGTTTAAGAGTTTTCGCCTAAAAGACGCTTGCGAAATTTCCTCTAAATGAAACGAATGATTTGAGGAGGAGGAGGAGCCCTTGATGGAAAGCAGGTGACACAACAGAAATCAGTCAAGTAGTGGGATGGTATCGAAAATACGAGGTTTCTCTCCTCCTCCATTGTTTTCCTGTAAATGCTGTAGCATATTAAATCCTAAATGTTACTCAAAATTAGGTAATAATCTGTAAAATTCTGCATGAAATGAAGCTTTAAAAACAAACTAAATCGCACAAAATTTTACTACGCTTAATATACCTCATAAGCTTGAAGTAAGCCGTCCTCGTCCCATAAGGAATATTTCACAAAAATACACAAATGAAAGTTTATGATAAATGAGTGAAAACTAATTACTGCTGTTGCATTAATGTTCAACATGGTATTGAAACTTCATTTTTGTGTGGATACTTCCACATCATATAACGCCAAAAAACTTGCAAACGAAACACGCCTAAAAGATTGAAGTTCATCATCTTCAGCATCTTTAGTGGAACGGGCAAAGCTTTTGCGTTTTAATGGTTTGTATTATCTAAACGTTAACGGGACATTTTCTTCCTAGCTGCAAGTTCTTATGATTTATGGTGATAGAGATCAAATGCATTCAAAACATAATTTTACATCACATTCAGAAAGGAATGTTCTATACTTTGCCTATCAGGGTTTATTTTGGCACCTTCTACAGTGCATGTATCTTAATAACTGGGCTTTTGCCCTCACTTTGTCAATCACAAATACCAGCACAAGAACTGGAATGGTTACGAGGTCAACCATACGCCATTGTTGGGGTTGCCACTTTCAGATAAGGTACATGCACATTTTCAGATGCGGTACACATCCCATCAGTGATGTAAAACGCTGCCTTCATTCTTGACTACAACAAACAATAGTGTGTAATTCTCATTGAAACCAGCTATCTTCACTGAAATGGTGAAAATCTTCTTAAACTTGACAGGCTTCTTAGTTTATGTCTAAGCACTCAGTGCACAGACGTTAGTTGGAAAGCTTGCCACTACCGTAGATATGATTTCTCAGAAATCAAAGAAGTCATTTTTTTTATCCTGCCAATGCATCGGTCGCAGCATTGTCCATACTTAGAATGCGTATGAATGAAGACCAGTACCATTTTTTGCCTCGTACTGATTGAATGTTTAACTACCCAATCATGATGAGCCACCCTCCCCGTGCTTCTGTTATAGTTATAAATGGCCTTTGGTTGTGCACTAGTAAGTCATAAACTGTAAAATAGTTGTAACGTAACATTTGAACCAGTTGAGAAATCCTACTTGTACACCAAGATCATCTTCATTCGACCAGAAGTGTCTCGGAAGGTAGTTTGTAGTAGCCTAATGATAACGGAATCTCCATATTGAAAAAGAAACCCACAAATTCAATTTGTAACTTGTTTACTTCTAAGTATTTACATTTAGTAAAACTAAATGTAAATACTTAGAAGTAAACAAGTTACAAATTGAATTTGTGGGTTTCTTTTTCAATATGGAGATTATTTCAGTCAGAAGAGTAAAGAATGTGTAGATTATTTCAGTGGGAAGAATAAAGAATATGTAGATTATTTCAGTAAGAAGAGTAAAGAATATGGAGATTATTTAAGTGAGAAGCTTAAAGAATATGTAGATTATTTATGGGAAGAGTAAAGAATATGGAGATTATTTTGGGTGGAAACAGTGAAAAGTATGCTGATTATTTCGGCGAGAAGAGTAAAGAATAAAAAAAAAAAACTTGTAGATTATTTCAGTGGTGAAATAATAAAGCAAAAAAATTATTTGTAGATTATTTTCCAGTTGAGAAAGCGTAAAGAATTATGTAGATTATTTTTTCAGTAGAATAGTTAAAGAATATCCAGAATAGTCCTCAGTGAGAATAGTAAAGAATAGTGTAGACTATGTCAGTTGGAGAAGAGTAAAGAAATTGTGAAAGATTTATTTCAGGTGGGAATAAAAACAAAGGAATATGTATATTATTTCAGTTGAGAAGAGTAAAGAATATGTAAGATTATTTCAGTGGAGAAGATAGGAAGAAATATGGTTAGATTATTTCAGGTGATAAGAGTAAAGAAATATGTAGATTATTTTCATATTTTGAAAGTGTGAAGTTTAAATTAATTGTTGATTATTCAGTGAGAAGAGTAAAAGAACATATGTAGCTTTATTTTCAAGTGAAAGAATAAATAAAGAATATTTTAGATTATTTTCAGTGAGAAAAGAATCAAAAGAATATTTAGATTATTTTCAGTGGATAAGAAATAAGAAAGTTTGTAGATTATTTTCAGTGAGAAGAAGTAAAGGAAAAATATAGGTATCATTTAATTATTTTCAGTGGGTAAAGAAAAAGAAATATGTAGATTATTTCAGTGAGACGAGTAAAGAATATGTAGATTATTTCAGTGAGAAGAGTAAAGAATATGTAGATTATTTCAGTGAGCAGATTAAAGTGTTTATGTAGATTATTTCAGTGAGAAGAATAAGAATATGTAGATTATTTCCAGTGAAGAGTAAGAATATGTAGATTATTTCAGTGAGAAGAGTAAAGAATATGTAGATTATTTCAGTGAGAAGAAAAGAATATGTAGATTATTTCAGTGAGAAGAGTAAAGAATATGTAGATTATTTCAGTGAGAAGAAAAAGAATATGTAGATTATTTCAGTGAGAAGAGTAAAGAATATGTAGATTATTGCAGTTAGAAGAGTAAAGAATATGTAGATTAATTCAGTGAGAAGAGTAAGGAATATGTAGATTATTTCAGTGGAAAGAGTAAAGAATATGTATATTATTTTAGTGAGAAGAGTAGAGAATATGGAGATTATTTCAATGAGAAGAGTAAAAAATATGTAGATTTTTTCAGTGAGAAGAGTAAAGAATATGTAGATTATTTCAGTGGGAAGAGTAAAGAATATGTAGATTATTTCAGTGAGAAGAGTAAAGAATATGTAGATTATTTCAGTGAGAAGAGTAGAGAATATGGAGATTATTTCAGTCAGTAGAGTAAAGAATATGTAGATTATTTCAGTGGGAAGAATAAAGAATATGTAGATTATCTCAGTGAGAAGAGCAAAGAATATGTAAATTATTTCAGTGAGAAGCGTAAAGAATATGTAGATTATTTTAGTGGGAAGAGTAAAGAATAAGTAGATTTTTTCAGTGGGAAGAGTAAAGAATATGTAGATTATTTCAGTGGGAAGAGTAAAGAATATGTAGATTTTTTCAGTGGGAAGAGTAAAGAATATGTAGATTATTTCATGGGAATAAAGAATAGTAGATTTTTTCAGTGGGAAGAGTAAAGAAAATGTAGATTATTTCAGTGGGAAGAGTATAGAATATGGAGATTATTTCAGTGAGAAGAGTAAAGAATATGTAGATTATTTCATTGAGAAGAAAAAGAATGTATAGATTATTTCTTCAGTGAGAAGAGCAAAGAGGATTCAGATGATTTCAATGAGATGAGTGAAGAGTTTGTTTGAATTTTCTGTGGGAAGAGTAAAAGGTCTGTAGATTAGTTCAGTGATTAGAGTCAAGAGTAAGGACAAACTTGAGAAATGTGCCATTACTGACTTGGTTTTATTTGTTGATTGATAAGCCTTTCTGTTTAAGAGGCGCGTCTCAGTTTGTGGAAGCTTTCAAAAGATTGTGTAAATAAATAAATGTAAAGTGGTTCAAGGGGCGGGGGAGGGGGTGGGAGAGAAGCCTATAAATACATACATTAGAGGGCCTCTGGTTGACTCACATTTCACAGATTATTTTCTTCGCATATGGCAAAGTTGTGTAATTTTATTTAATATATCCGATTCTGAACACCTGCGTTAAATAATTTAGTAACTTTCTTAATTTTCAGTCGCGTTTCAATGAACTTTTAGAGAAAAACGGAAAATAATTTCACAGTGACGCGTACAACAAAGTATTGTAGAAAATACAATTGTTCCATGGCCAGTTGCCCTATTGAATTGTCTTTCAGCAAGTAAATAAGGCTTATGTGTTTATTATTGAGGCCTTTTAAGGGTTTAATAGACAGAATAGACTAGTATTTTTTTTATATAAACGTTTGAATGTGTATGGAATGATGTGGGAGGAGAGAATACGAAGAACTGACTGAGAAATCCATAAAAGGAAACCTTACTCTTTCCATGGTACAGTACAGAATGGAGTACTAAAGGGTGGCTTGTGGTTTTTGCTTTGTTGGTACTTAATCTTCCCTTTAGGGTTTCACTGAACATATTTGAAATGCCACTCACGTGAGACTAGGAGCAAATGTACAGTTTTTATTTAACAGATATCCTTTTACTTGTGTAAGGGGCTGTGTAAAGAAGAAACTACGAAGCTGTCTGATTGCATCAATGTAAGAAAAGCCATACTAGAATTTTTTCATAAACTTGTGAATACACGAATAATAAACATTAGACTCCCAGGGTTTTAAGAAAAAGCCATTGGTGAAGCGCAAAGGTTAAGTAAATTAATATAAAAGCGGAAGCTTTCGACATTCACTAAGGTCCTCTTCAGCTGTACAGGAAAGCAATTGCAGATGGTTGGCAGAGGTAAAAAGTGAAAACAAAACGGGAAAAAATGAAAAGAGGAATTATGGTTTAAAAAAAAAAAAAAAAAAAAAAGGTGTCAGTTTAGGGGTATTCCTTGAGTATCATCACTGCTTGAAGGCTTCTTGTTATTGTTGCGTAAATATTTGAGTCGTTTGCTGGCCGAAGGAGCTATTCCCTTTAAGAAATCTGACGGCAGATTGGCTGCTTAGCATATTAAGCGACCTGTGAAATTGTCTGAATGCCTTGTTTCATTGAAAAGTGTGCGATTGCCTGATGAGTGCCCTCTCTACTATTCTTCTTGTGGTATTTTGCCTTCGCAGAAATAATCTTTGCCTTGTCAAAATGAATTTGATGGTGTAAGTAAAGGCAATGGTTGGCTACGGTACTTCGACAGGAACCGGTCCTACATGGTTTTTTTTTTCTCAGCTAATCTGACTGAACAGTCTACCCTGACGTATACTTGGGTACAGCCTTTACCGTGTGTTATGCAGACGCTTGGATTTGATTCAAGTTTCGTTACAGAATTCTTACACAGTTTTTGGTTTTACAAGTTGTTAAAGGTGAAAACTAAATTAATTTACTGATAATAAAAAATCTCGTGTTATCTTTTGTAGGATTACGCATTCTTTGAAATAAGGGTGTTTTAAGACGTTTTTCAAGTTCAGCTGGGTTTTATGACTATTGTTAGGGGTGGATAGGGCTTTGGAAATTAAATGTTTTGGTCTTACTAACTGACTAAATGCATCATGTATTTCATTGATCTCTCTAAAACCTGAGGGTCACAAGTTCTGTGAGCTCGAAGGATCAGTACTAAAATTACGTTTTTCGTTTGCAAAGAGTTGTTGTACTAGGAAAGAAATCCAGAGTGAAAAAGAGTAGACAGGGTGATTTGGAAGATTGATAAAAGAGCATTTAAAAGGAAAAGTCGGAGGAATCAAAAGATTGTAAAGGTGCAGCAAGAGTAAAACCTTGCAGCTGCACCATGAAAAAATTGCTAGGAAATAGGTGGAAAGTTAGGTGGAAGAAAGAGAATATGAATGGTGATACAGTAAAAGGAATGAAAGGTTGCACCCTTCAACTCTGAACCAAAAACGTACAGGCGAGCCACCCTTTGCTGAGGAAACTTTTTTTTTTCTCTTGTTTAAAAAAAATACATTTTAAAATTAATTTACAATTCAATAATATACAATATATGTCATTTATGGGCAAAATCAACAAATATATAGTCATAATATTTTTATAGATCAATATACTTAAATTTACCGTATATACATAAATATACACATACCCATATACTGTATAAACATACCCATTACACCCATTACACATACATATATATTTGTATGTACAAAAATGAGGTCAGTGTTGACTGCTCAGTGTCCTCATGACGGAGTTGCCTGGCAGACCTGCTTGCTGGACGTCTTCCCAGTGTCACTCGAACACGTCTTCAGCTTGCCCCTTCTAATCTGGTTATCCTGCAGGGTCGACTTTGCCAGCCATACCATACTCCTCCATGATACTTGCTAAAGACTAATCTGTCTGGATTCTCCCAATGATTTCAAGCTGCTTTTGAATGGTTAACACCATCCTTGTCTTCTCAGGACAAGGTGGGGTTATACAATTAATACACAGCAGACACAAAAGTAGCAACACAAAAGTAACAGCACCTGCAATGCTGCTGCAGGCACTGCAATGAAAGCCACGTGTTGCCCGGAAAGCATTGCGTATGGTAAACACTTAGAAACCTTTTAAAAATGGGCTAATTATGTGAGAAACCTTTTAAAATGTGACTAATTATGTGCGACTGGACAAAGAAGGAAACCCCTCTTTCGTTACCAAGTGCGTTGATGCCTCCTGGAGATAGCTAATTAGAGAAGGGTATGTTTATAACGCATAAGGCCTGTGAGCCGAGGTATGAACAAGATTCCGAGTTTACTGCTTGCTAATTTATTTACAAAATATTCACACAGGTCAAGGGCTCGTGCCAGCCGCAATATAGTAGCTTCTGACCTCTGACAGGTAGAAAAAGGGATTAAGTATAAGAATTTGTTAGTTCACAGAGAAATTGTGACAGGACATTGGACTGAAGGTCCAGTGTGTGTGTGAGTGAATGTATATATATATATATATATATATATATATATATATATATATATATATATATGATATATGACTGGTGGAAATGTTCTGTTACAACAGAATCCCGTCTAATAACAGGAGCCCACAAAAACAAAATATAGAAAGAAAGTAGTATATTTTTAGAGAATGCTGTTCTCTCTTCAGGTATAGAGAGAGACGCAGTCTCTGAAATATGGTACTTTCTTTATATATTTTGGCCTTTTCGCGGGCTCCTTTTATTAGGTATATATATATATATATATATATATATATATATATATATATTATATATATATTATATATATATGTGTGTGTGTGTGTGTTTGTTTGTTTGTTTGTTTGTTTGGTTGTTTGTTTGTGTGCCCTGTAACACATGTATATTTATGTCTGTGGACAAACACATACCACTGTTAATCACTTTTAGCTGGTTGAAATGAATACGTCATCAGCTCAGTTATGAGTGGTACCTTGGGTACAAGGTTCGTTCTTTTTTTTATTTTTTTATTTTATTTTTTTTTTTACACTTTCCCACCACTAGCGGAAACACACGTCATTCCATGTTCTCTCTCTCTCTCTCTCTCTCTCTCTCTCTCTCTCTCTCTCTCTCTCTCTCTCTCTCTCTTAAAGGCCTGTAGCGTCCACGTGTGTGGGCCTACTCACTTATAAAACCGGGACCGCCATTATCCCGTGGCGAGGAACCTGCAAAAGAAAACAGCTGACGAAAAAACACAACTTCTCTCTTGAGATCTATAACTTCAACATTATTATTGCCGCATTTTATGTATTATCACCATTGTATGTATTGCTCTGCCAACTCTCTCTCTCTCTCTCTCTCTCTCTCTCTCTCTCTCTCTCTCTCAAAGGTCGCACGGGAGTTGTTTCTTTCATCCACTGTTTTTTTTTTCCGGGTCCCGGTTTTAGGTGCCCACACACATGGGCGCTACAGGCCTTTAAATAAAATTAATGACGTAAGTGTTTCCTCCAGTAGTGGGAGTGTACAAAAAAAACACGAACCCTTTACCATTCACAATAGAGCCGATGACGTATCCATTTCAACCAGCTAAAAATGATAAAAAGTGGCATATGATGACGTTTCAAGTGACAATGTGCTTTTAAGGTCAATAACAATCACGGAAGCTCTCTCTCTCTCTCTCTCTCTCTCTCTCTCTCTCTCTCTCTCTTGTGATACCATGATTGTTTTATTACAAGTTAATATTATTTAATAAACTCTGCAAATACATAAAAGTGAAAAACTAAAAGTATATTTAACAACCACAAAAGCTCCCAAGAAGTCAAACGCTTGTCTGCTCCTGTCCTCCCATCTGCCCATTCTTCCCACACCCTCCCTACATTGGAGACACCTCCCCCCAACCCCCGTAACCCTTTCTCTGTGTTCTTACGCCTGTGAGCAGAGTTACTGACACTTCTCTGACCATTTAGCATTACTTACCACTCCTCCATTATCTCCAAGCCTATTATAATGCCTGGCCTCCCCCCCTCCTCCCCCATTCTCAGTTTATATGCCTGTAGGCAGTGCTACACTCTTCATTATGCCCAGACAGCATTACCAGCCATCAAAATGTGTCTTAAAGTTTTATGAGCCAGTAGCCATTCAAATTGTTTTGCTATTGTTATTTTGCCATTGTGTGCACAATTTCTTGTGACTCAACTGTGGTTGCGTTCCTCTTTCCAAGCATACTGACTGCCTGGTTTTAATATTTTTCAAATGTCTCCATTCTTTTTGGCCATACTGAAAGCATACATTACTTCGTTCGTGAGGCCAAACCAAGATCTAACATCAGTCATATTTTTGGGATTAAGGATAAAAAATATATTTTAGTTAAACCAAACCACTGAGCTGGCCCGAAGTGTTAGATTTTTATTTACATGACTAGAAACCAATTGGTTACTTAGCAATGGGACCTATAGCTTATTGTGGGATGCTAACCACATTATAACGAGAAATGAATTTCTAATCGCCAGGAATAAATTCCTGTGGCTCCGCATTGGCGGCAGCGGCAAGCGAACTCGGGCTCCCAGCTTGATAGGCGAGTACTCGTCCCACTTGTCCAATGAGGAACTTGAATTAAAGTAGTCAGTATTTCATCCAGGAATTTGCAGCATGTTTTGGCATAAAGTCTGATTTTGAATCCAACAAATTTTTCCATTGAAAAACCAACTTAACTTTTAAAAATTACTTCAATCCTCCCACATTCTGAAGTGGGTCTGCCCAAAGCATTGTGTTATTAACACCATTTGTTTTGTTTGGGAAGTCAGAAACAGTTTCTCTGTAGGAACATGGCTAGAAAATTTCATTATAGGACCATATATTGACCATAGTAGGTGGTAAAACTTTTTTTTTTTATGAAAATATAAAAAAAATTCTCTACATTATTTACATAGTACTTATCGTATCATAAATACAGAAAAATAAAATTTAGAAAATTAAAGTACAATGGTAAATATACCTTTTTTACAAAATTATATTGCGTGTAATCTATATTTTATGATAATTCTCAGTCATTCAAATTTCCTTTTAAAAACCATCATCATATCCCAGTTTTTGTTAAAGATTATAGTAGATCCATATATGATACATACACTAGTCCATACTTTCAAGATTTAACCACCGAACTGACGAATTACGCCACTTTTTCCCTAGTTTGTGAGTCTTTTTCTAAATAGGCTTTTTTTAATAACAGATTGCAAATATATCCTCATCTTTACCTCTATTGTACTCCTACAATTTTTATATACTTATGCATATACATATTTATACATATACATGTATATATATATATATATATATATATATATATATATATATATATATATATATATATATGATATTAGTTATTCTTTGCAATACAATAGTACATTTTCCTTGCCAATTTCACATTTGATCAAAACGTATATCTATGTTATATTAGACAGTTAGTTTTTTGTAAATGTCTTAATTAAGTTATTTGTGAGCGAATGACAAATTAATATTTTAGTTTTCGACATTCTCTTTCTTATGAATATAACTAAATTTGGGTCATCTATCAGCAGTACCACAGATCGTCCATACCACATTCCTGCTAGAAAATCCGATAATAGAGCCATTGCAGTATTTTCATCTTTCTTGGACACGGTTGTAAAGTCAAATTTTAGAATTTTCAGCAAACTTTTCGTCTTAACCCATTACTCCCTGAATTTTATTTGTAGAATTTTTTATATTATTTTCGTGTAATATGTATATTCATATGATATAATCGTATATTTTATGCATTTTTCATGGTATTTGGCCATATTTAAGACCTACTATATATAGTAGGTCAGGCAGATATGGGGTACACATTTTTATCGAGGAGATATTTTTTTATGAAAAAGTCCATTGGTATTTTGTCATTATTAAGAGGATGTATTAGACACAAGACACTAAATAATAATATGCATTACAGAATATTGTAAAGATAATATTGCAGTTTACTACTGAAATTTCTCTCATAAATTTATAAGCTCTACCACTGTTGCATGCACTGTCAGTATTTGAATACGTAATTATGTAAGTAAATGTTTAACAGGAAAAATGCTTTAGAAAGGAAATCCATTTATACTTAAATTTTGAGAGAAATTCCCTGATATCACACAATAAGAAACCAGATGCTGTAATTAGCTGTGTTCTAAAGAGCAAGACGATGATACTCGACGAAGCATTTTACAAATGATGAACACCATATTTCATACTCCCTTATGAAGGACGAGATTTGCACGAAGATAGAGGACATTTCCATGCATGTTTTCCAAAAGTTTGACAAGGTGACCAGCACTGTCATAACATACATCTAGAATAACCCGGAAAAACTGTCTTGGCTGAAGTGCCTGAATGACAACAGTGGAAAGTGGTTTCCATCAATCATCCGAGAAAAAATATCAGCCACCGCCACTTTTTCCTTCTAATTGATATATGATAACAGTTAATGTTCTGGTCCACCCTATCAGTGCCACCCATGTGTCTGTTGTAATCACCTATGAGATAAGGTTGACTTAAGCTAATTTTCTTTTTGTCCTTTGCTCACCATTGAGATACACTTTCTAGGGGATAAATAGGAGATTATTGGATACCACTGAAACCAACAACATTTTGTGAATATCCACAACAATATCCATACTGCCTCGAGGAACCTTTATTTCGTTTGTGGAGTTTATAGGAAAAGTCTTCAGAATTCTATTGCTCCTTATTCTTTCGGTTGCTCCATAGTTTATCCCGGATAGGTGATTTACTAATGGTAAACTTGTGAAGTGGTGAAGTGGTTGTCGAAGTAAAGCATCGCTGGTATATCTTTGATATGTCTTGAGCGTTTTTCAAATAAAATCATCAAAATGCCTCCACCTTTTCCAAACATGTCTTCATAATGACGATTCAACCCGAAGGTTGTCCATTGGTGTATATAAAAAATAGCTAGATATCCAAGTGGAGAATTTAGGCATCAAGCTTTGCATCCAAATCTCAGTTTTTTTTCTGAATGCACTGTTTGCATCCGTGCCTACTAAAATATTCTATTATTTCCTAATCAAATTATTATGTTGATCCGTGTAGTAGGCTATGGCAAATTTTGTGTTTAAATGGTCATTAGAGGTTGGATTTTTGCCATTCTGTCATCCTTGTTTAGTGCCTGATTATCAGTGAAATGCAGAAAACATAGTATTTCTTCAAATCTATCATGTGACGTTGCCTTAGCAACGAGTTCGACTCCAACATCAGCATCCAAATATACAAGTATAATTGGCGACTTACTTGTTACGCTGGGCCATTCTGATAATAGGGAACTGAAACAACTAAGATGTTATCTGCAAAGTAATTCATCAGCTGCTAGTTATTCATCCAAGGACCACAAAATAGCAATCAGGCGCTTTATTCTAACGAAGACACGACACAAACTTGCTCTTAGGAGAGACTTTCTCCAAGATTTTTCCCGTCCGTTACATATTTTGCCTTCATATCTGCCTGACCTACTATATATAGTAGGTAATAAAATAAAGCCTGTAATATTTGTGTTTCAACTTCTACCTCAGTTTTGAATATATGATTGGTTAATGGTTTTCAATAACATGTTATGTATCAATATAAAGATGTTTCATGAACTTGTGTAACCATGAGCTCAAGTCAAAAATATGAAAATATTAAAATATTCTGTATACCTTTGGTATTTTGTCAAAAAGTAGAAAAATGCGGATACAACAAAGAAAATCTCCTGTTTATATTAGTGATTAGAGTAACAAGAACCAAAGAATATGCAAAACAATAAAAAAAAAAAACAAGGAGAGATGAGGTCGTAATATGTCCTAGCAGTTGCACTACTATATATAGTAGGTCAGGCATTAATGGGTTAATCTTACAACATGTTTTTAAAAGTGACTTGAACCAGGATAATATTTGCTTCAAAGATGGACAAAAATAAGTAAAATGTATGTTACTTTCTATAGCACCACAAAAGAGACATTTATTCACATTTGCTATGTTCATGATGTGCAACCTATCATTTGTATTCGGTATTTTCATGTATATACCTATAAAGTATTTCCCTGCTGTTTTTATCAATATACTTATTGTTCACATGCTTCGAAATCACAGTCCAATTGAAAATGGGATACAATAACTCAATCTTGGGTTTGTAATCATTATATTCCATTAACGACCAATAAATTTCCTTATTTGTTACATTAGGATGATTTTTAACGCGGTAAACTTTCCTAAGGTCAGCCATCGTATTATAATAAGGCAGGATAAAAATCGTGCAATCCTTATTATTGATGTCAGTTTCAATTAGAAAAGTCGCCCAAATTTTACAAAAAAAAAATAAAGAATTTCATAACCAAAACCTCTATTGATACAGTTTTTCAGAATAGGGGGTAAAACTAGTAAGTTGGCATTTGTTTCCTCGTAGTTATACATTTTAATAAACATTCCAGACATCTAATAATTTTTTCTTATTTTAATTTTGGATAGAACTTGCTTTATTGAATAAATTTCCCGTGGCATATTCCCAGGTCTTCAAAGTCCCGTTTATTGATGCTGTCTAGATTTCTCCAGATTTCTCCGTTCATTGTCCAAATTCTGGATATTCCCTTGATAAATACGGGCTACAATTTTAATAAAAGGTAATAATGTTGGCAATATAGACCTTGTGTTGTTATCAAGGATTCTATCAGGATTAAAGAATGAAGCCATGTGCCATAATGGATGTTTTAAGTTAAACCTTTTCTGTAACTCTATACACATTTGTATCATGAATGATCTACACCTATATCTTACATCGTTTAACAATTGTTTGTTTGTTGTTAAAAAATCCACAATTATATGTTAAAATATATTTTTATGTAAAAAACAAAGACTTTTGAACACCTGGACGGTGTTCCTCATCAGTGTACTGTAGACGTTAAAAATGTAAAGTGAGAGTGTAGTTTCCTTCTGAAGAGCATTTAAAATGGTGGGCGGGGCGAGAAAATAACAGCCCGTCATCTTAGTGCTGGTTCGAGTTTTATGTAATTCCAAACTATACAGGCAGTTGAGCCAACCTCCTTGATCTCCGAACCTGCGAAGTTGCTTCCGCTTGCACTGCGTAGGTGCCATAGTCGGAAACATCCAAAGGGACGTCGGCTATCTGGAGAGAGAGGGGAAGAGGAAGCAGAGCATCAGGGTTCACATGGTCAACGTTTCTCTATTGTTAGGCTTGAAGTAGCTCATGCACTGCTGCCCTAAGTAGATATTGTTCAAAAGTACATGGTTTTTACAAGATAAGGGTCAACAGATATCAAGTCTGCCTTATCAGCAAGGTCCTTACGGCAGAAATATAGCAACATCGTCTTATACAACGAATTTATTCCAGTATGTATTAAATGAATAGTTGGAGTGTGTCTCTGAAACATTAGATTTAGAGCTTTTCCAATCTAGTCTACTGCCCTGAGTTTTTCCTCTGGTTCTTTATTTATAAAATATTCTTCCAATGCCTTTCAATGCACGTACACTCTTTCAACTGCTTGGTGAAAGGAGGAGAGCCAGCGTGTCTGGCATGCATGGAGGATTTTGTGGGTTTTATCTAAAAAATACATTGAAATTGTTTGAATGCATATTTTCTCCTTGCAGTATAGACATTGCGTAGGAAATTATCGCATTGCCTAGGCAGGGTTTTCGCAGCCTCTGAAGAACGAAGATGAATTGAATGACAATAACATTTAAAACTGTAATTCCAGGGAGTTTGTCCTTCAGCCTACTGCTCAGGGAGTCATATAGTACACCCATTACGTTTGAAGCACCATTAGCAGTCAATCCTACAAAGTTATTCGGAGGAATCTGAGGAGCCTCCAATATTCCCATTCGTTTTTATAAAGTTCTTTCCCACTAGAACCAACGTTTTCAACATTACCTTCATAAATGTCAATTAAGTCTACCATTCCAGTCCTTATACAATTTTTAAATTCAAAATACTTAACTGTAATAGTGAGGAACTTGGTTGCAGTGACGTCGGTTGACTCGTCTATGATGATGGAAATAAATTGGTCTTTAATTTTTCAACTAAATCATTTGTCATACAGGCACCTAGGTATTTTGTTATTTCAGTACATTTTGTACTTGTCATTTGCAGGCCTTAGGCAATTGCCGAATCTGGAAACATTGTTTTACATAAGTCAGTGAGATGGTCGGCAATTAAGAAAGGCAGGTTGTGTTCAGCAGTAAAGCAAATCAGCAAGATTGTTGCCAATTTGATCTGATGCTGCACATTATGGGGTTCTTCGTCATTCTGGTTCTAATTTGTTGCACTGACGATGTGAATCTTGGTTGTCTGTTAAATTAACACAAGTTATATAAAAAATGCATAGTTTGTATCAAATTCACAATTATCAGTGAAACTAATGAATACAGTTAAAAAAAAAGTGACTGTTGCTTTTACCTTGTGCCATTTGATAGTCGTCAGATCTGACAAACAGGGTTTAAACTCCTCTTATAATAGCCAAT
Source organism: Macrobrachium nipponense (assembly GCF_015104395.2). Lineage (NCBI taxonomy): Eukaryota > Metazoa > Arthropoda > Malacostraca > Decapoda > Palaemonidae > Macrobrachium > Macrobrachium nipponense. The sequence continues at coordinate 104,712,509 of NC_087202.1, read as the reverse complement.
CGTCCCTCTATTTTCTTTTGGTTGCCATAGCTGCCTTTTGAAGGAAAAGTACATAAGGTGGACACAGTCCACTTATCGGCATTTTTTCTTCGACGTGTATGATTTCTGACATCATTAATTATTTGTATAATTATCATAACGTGATGTATTATGTCAATTGTTGACACTTACCCCTGTCAACAAGAAGGATGAAATGCCGGTGGATTCTGAATTGTCATGTTCATATCCTAGGTTATTTGCCCTGCTTGTCACCCATATTGGATTACTATCACACAGTCACAGTAAATATTTTTGTTTTTTTGTTATTTGTGATTTAATGGTTAGAATGCGAATTTTTCAACGTAGAATTATTTTCCGTGACGTAAAAAACTATACTTCACTAGCTTAGCGTAAAATATTTTTGACGAAGAAAAAAATAAAGGATTTTTATGAAATTCATTTGTATAAATAAGAACAATATGTTTTGGATTTTTATTTTCATAAACATAAAAAGACAAAATAAAGGTTTTTATTCCTCAATGCCTTCCTTGGCTGTGGTCACTGTCCATGAAGAGTTGCCAGATTTCACCAGAAAGCCACACTAAGAGACGACAGCTCAAAACTGCAACATTGGTTGTAGGCTGGTTCGGTCATGTGGAAAGAATGGCATTTGATGAAGACATAGAAATGGCGAGTGAATGTTGTTAAACTACCGTCTATGTAGGTGTGTATATTTGGGAAGTTTGACAAAGCAGGGATCTCGTACGCAGTTCGACAGTTGAAGTATAAATGAGAGAGTGGTCATCTCATCAGGTGTTTTTTGCTTGATGTGTGTGTGTGTGTGTGTTTGTAGCGCATGCACTCGAAAGGAACCAGTATGATAATTCATTAATTATGAAAATAGACGACAGCAGCTATTAACGTTTACAGTTACGTCTGATGTTCTTACAGATTACTTCTGTTTCTTACTATCGAATTTTTAGTAAAGTAAGTTATATTATGTAACTTAGACTGCTGGAAATTTTCTAAACCAATTGTTAATGCAGTTAACATTTGCTGAGATTGTGTTTTTTATGTTTATTTGTTTGTCACAATCATTTGGACCTTGATTCTCCCATTTAATAAAAATCTGGATCCGTAACCATTGTGATGCCATGTGTGTTGTCTATCGCAGAAGGCTGTAGTTATATTTTCATTTTTTTTTTAGTAGTGGCAGGTGAAAAACATTTTCTCCACAAGTTTATTGTAGATATTTAGGAATTTGAATATTAGTTAGTTTCCGTCGTCTATTTAAAAAGACGCTTAACGGGATTTCAGTATTCACTGTCATGAAATCACCTGGTGATAGGTTGCCCCTGTGGCCCAATGGATAAGGCATTGGCCTCCTAAGCCAAGGATTGTGGGTTCGAGTCCCACCAGGGGTTAGTGGTCCCGCCATTTTTTTTTTTTTTTTTTTTTTTTTTTTGTATGGTACTTGATGGGAAATGACACCTGGAAACGTCGGTTTGTCAGTGACTTTGTTCTTCGCGAAGAGTCGGTGTCGAAAAGAGAGGCTTCGGGAACTTTTGCAGGCGGTAGGAAATCTTACCGGCTGAAGTTCCTTTTCCCTCTCTAAGGAAGGCAGTGTTGTGCATGATTTTAGGTGACTATCCTTCCGAAGCTTTTCCCTTCGTTTTTGCTTTTGTTTTCATAGGATCAGCTAACATATGCGCATTCATTTATGACGCAACCAGAAAATTTCGATTCGATCGAAACGAAAGAACGAGGGTGGCGGCTTAGGAGGTGCAGGAAGGGAAAGTGTTGTAGGGGGGGGGGGGGGGGGGGGGGGAGAGCGAAGGACGAAGAGAGGTTTGTCCCACGGGTTGGCAGCAGTCCTCTGGCCAATTCTCCTCACCACTCCTCTCCCCTCCTCAATTGCTACCCCTTTCCCTCCTAATCCCCGCTCCCTTCTTACCCCATCTCTGACTCCTCTCCCTCTCCCCTTCCTCCCTTTTCCAAGCACCATGCAGCCTATAGCCAACCATCGCGAGAGGGCTATATGCCGGGAAAAGGTGCATATCATTGTTGGGCTCTTTCAATTCAGCATTCGAGAATGCAGGTAACTATGGCTCTGTTAGTTTTTGGTGTTCTTTTATTACTCAACTTATGGACAATGATGCAACCAACCTTGTAGAATTCAGTCCGCGTTGAGTCATGTCGTCCGTTAGAGGAAAATAACCGTTATGTCGGAAGTAGATAATGAATTCTAAGGGAACAGCTACCTGCTCTCTCTCTCTCTCTCTCTCTCTCTCTCTCTCCCAGATGTTCGTTTCAGACAGGTGCGCGTGAGGCTTTGCTTTATGTTCAGACACAAATCTCTCTCTCTCTCTCTGGAACTTACAGTACACACGCAGATGACTCACTCAGGTAATTACGATGGTATTTTAACAATCTCTAGTAATTCAAGTAATTACGATGGTATTTTAACAATAACTCATGGTATTTTGGCCTATCGTGGTTATTTTTATGTAGATTGTATTAGTTTATATTGTCTAATTCGTCGTCTTGTAATTTGTCAAATTTTGTAAGTTTATCGTCTTTTTTAAAAACTATCATGGTTACGTTTTAAAACTCGTATTGAATTCTGAAATTGTAGTCCCACAAGGAGAGAGAGAGAGAGAGAGAGAGAGAGAGAGAGAGAGAGAGAGAGAGAGAGAGAGAGAGAGAGAGAGAGACTCAAACTTTAATTTAAACCTTGTTCCTTATCAGAAACAAACCAGAAAATTTCAACGTGGTAAAAAATGAGTCTTAAGTACGTATATAGGAGGCAGTGGTATCCAAGATGGGAAAGATCTATGCCAGTCGATGTTAATGAGTTTCTTCTTCTTCTCTACTACTTCTTCTTCTTCTTCTTTGTGGTTATTTGCTCTTCTGGGAATTGTATGGCAGATGAAGGACCACGTGTGAATCTGTAGTCGTTTGGAGGTTGTTTATCCGAGTTCAGGCAAGAATGTGTCAGGGAAAAGTTATAAAAAAAAAGTCATTGGAAATAAGTCACTATAATCTTTCTTAAATAGTAACCCCAAGGGTATTAACCTGGTATGTATCTACCTTGTGGGCCTTGGTTTAGTACAAACCTGGTGGCGAATTTTTTTCTTTTTTACCCGGTATCCACCATTGCGGCGTGTCTGGTGCTTTTATTTTAAACCAGTATGTAGTCATCTTTGCTGCGTCTTTAGTACAACACCGTTGTGAATTTCCGTATAAACATAAATAAAAGACTGTAAATGTCATGAAGATAATGACTCTAAGAAGTATTTGAATTTTTTCTTTGTGACGTTATTACATTTATGACTTTTTTCCTAGTCAAAATTGGGACTTTTCTTGTGACCAGTTTCCCCTGTTACTTTATTACCAGTCACCGTTAATCCATATTACAGATCCATTGTTGCCCTAACAGAACTGGCATAATTTATATTGATCCCTAAAACAGTCAGTACCGAATGGATTGTATGATTGACTTCGTCACAGTTTCAGAAAGCATGGTTGATTATAGACTGAAATCGGGAAAAAATATCGGCTCAATTAAGCCACGGATGTTACATATTGTAGTAGGGAGTGTTTGGCAAAATATACCGTAGCAAACGATCGTACTTCCGTGCATGACATGACGTTGGGAGTGTCTTATGGAATGTGGCTACTTTTTTATGACTGAAAGGTATCAGTGCGCTTGAAATGAAAAGGAAATGAGAAATTATGATATGGTGAGATGGCATGGATACGTGTCCTCATAAAGGGGAAGGATGATTATGTCGAGAGAGGGACAGAAGTCCCTTGCAAATAATTTTTTTTTAAACTTTTTTTTTGTAAACAACAAAAATACAAGATTTACATGATTTCAACCATTTAAATGTTGAACACAAGAATTTGTGTGTAATAATTTTCTTCAATTTTTCCCCATTCAGAGTTTACACAAACCATCTCACATAATCTAATCTCCTCCTTAAGAAAACAGAAAGTTCATTTTCAGTCAGCGTCTGCACATTGCTTATCCATATACATACACATAATTACACATATTAAGAACTGCAGTGTTCCTGTCTGTTTTACATTTAGCTTTAAAAGACATTAATCATTTGATCCATTCCTTATTACCTTCTACAGAACATAAAACCTCATAATTTACTCCTGAACCGTTGAAAAATATTTTTGACTCGTTGACAAAAATTAAATATACGAAGCGGTCTATTCTGTTTGGCCGCAGAACTCGCATACAAATTGTTTGATGATATCAGTCCTTGACGGAAGAGGCGTGGGTACGACGCTACTCTTGCGTGGAAACTGTGCATCCGACCCCTCTTCTTGCCTTCCTGCCCCCCACACCCCCCCCCCCCCCCCCCCCCCCCCCCCCCCCACCCCCCCCCCCCCCCCATCCATTCACTTTTTCCCCTCTCGTGATTCTCTGTGACCCCTTCTCCCTGTCTCTCTCGCCGTTCCCTCCCTCTCCCGTGATTTGTGCCCTTCCTCTTTCCGAAGGTATTTTAGGGTGGGCGTGGGCGTCATCTCTCCATCCGCTTCCATGATATTGATGCTACATAGCATGACAGGTCGTCAACGTAGCATGAGTCATCTTCCAGCATCATCTTCATCCTTATTTCCCCATTCCGATGAATGTGATATGAAAGGGGGAGGGGGGGAGGTGCCGTACCTTAGCCATCTGTGTTTGTCGAAGGAGAAAGTGAGGGAGAGAATAAACATTTGAATCTGATTTCGAAGCATTTGTTTCGTTCACTTCCACTGTTCAGCCATGAGTCTAACACCAGCAAGAAGTACAAGGCCTACAGAATAAGACTTGTCAGTTCGTGACGCTCCGAGAGAATATTTTGTATCGCCAAGTGCAGCTGTTGAATTTAAGGACAGAATGACCGACTCATACGTTGGTCTATCGTATGTATATAATAAAACGTTTAACACTCTTGTGCCTTTTAATGTTCGGTAGCAATCTCCTTCCACAAAACAGCTGATGCATTCATATTTCCTTGCATCAGATCTGAGTGATCAAATTATAACACGTCACTCTCTTCATAATTTGATCAGGACTCACTGTGAATGATGAGCAACGAGTCCCGAATCATTGAATTTAATAGAATCGAAACGGCGTAGTTTGAATTGACTGTTGATTTGGGATCCATTGGATTTTTTTTCATTTTTTATTTGAAAAATAAGAAAATTTATTTACATTATAAGTAGATATTACCAAAATGGTACGAAATTATATACTTACTAAAATTACAAATTATTATGGAATTCGAAATCAAAAGCTTTATACTTTTTACTGAATACATTTGCAATTTTGTCTTTATGTAAGTTTCTTAACAACTACCTGTCATAACATAGATTATTTTTCACAAAGGGACACGTTTATTTTTTTTGTGTCCATTGGATTTCCTTGGTATAAATAATTCCTTAGGCAGAAACGCCTCTCTGAAGTTGAGTGGCTGAGTCAGATGCGTTGTGCACGTGATTCATTGTGTTTCTGCTTTCAGTTGCGCATTATTCCTGCTCCCCTCAATCTTGACAATATGGATTTGTGTTTCTTCGCTAAAGCCAGTGAACTTAACAGCTTGGTATCTTTTCATAACCTAGACCTTTGTCTAAAGTCAAGGGAGCCTTATAAAAGCCTAGGAAAACTAGGAGAGAGTGTTGGAATGAATGAGAGTAGAAATTCTCTACTTGGAATAACAGTCATTTTCTTCGGCAACTGCATTAGCTTGCTGTCGTCGGCAATACGATTGTTGGTCTTACAAAATCAGCGCTGCGTTTGCCGGTTTCAGGCAGTTGTATAGATGGAACTTATTCTTATCCTTTTACCTTACACACACACACACACACACACACACACACACAGCGGGGAAGCGCCATCTGCATGCATATCAGTAAGGCGTCAAGGCCAAAACCCAGGACAGCATTGTTTCACAAATTTATTGGGACATGTCTCGACTAAACTATCACTCGTTATCAGCCTACAGTTGAGAACACAGTAACATTACAGCTCTTGATAATACAGTTCATAGTAATACAACTAACAGTAATTATTGTAAAAATGATAAGAATATATTTCAAAGTGTATTCAAATAAAATGATACATGAAATGGTAGGTTACAAGGACATAATAACTATATTAGTCAATATACACACCAATAAAACGCTGGCTAAAATCGTAAGATGAAATTACGGCTACATTCATAGACAACGAAGGCTTAACCTTTCACATTCCATATGTTCGTGACTCAGTTGTACACACAAATATTTGTTTCTATAACTGAATCATTGGAATGTATTGAATATATAAATCAAGGCAAATACCACGAAGGAAATGTAAGAAAAGTTCACAAAGAAAGCTCGTATAAATGACAGATGGGCGGTAATAATGATAAAGGTAAATATGTCCCTGGAATCCAACACGGTTAAAGGATTAGCAGGCCTACCAAAACAGGGATAAATATTTAACCCTATTTTGATAGGTCTACTAATTCATCAACTGTGCTGGATTCCAGGTACATATCTTCCTTTATCATCATATCATCCGCATCTGTCATTTATACGAGCTTTCCTTGTAGCCTCATTTATATATTTCTGTCAGTCTGCTAATTACAGGACAGAAAGTTGAAAGACCAAGCACCATTCTCCTATTTCACTTTCCCTTGTGGCATAATATATATATATATATATATATATATATATACTATTATATATATATATATATATATAATATATAATATATATAATAATAATAATATATATATAATAAGGTTTAATGTAAATGTCTCAGTATTTCGTCTTGCAATTTTGGCAAACGCTGATTATGTTAATAAGAGTGCTTGTTAGGCTTGGAACTGGTTGACGCTGTGAAAATTGATCCTCACAATAAATGCTCTCTCTCTCTCTCTCTTCTCTCTCTCTCTCTCTCTCTCTCTCTCTCTCTCTCTGGTAAGCACCAACTGTGACCAGACAAGGCCAAGCTTTGGAAGGCGTTATGATGCGAAAGCTCCGCTGAAAGCAAAGAAAACTTGGAATCGATGTCAATCGAGGCCACCGAGATGGCCTGGCGTTGAGAGACCGCGGACGGAGGCTATACTCTGGCCGCGGGTAAACAGGAGAGCAGCAAACACCACGAAGAGAGAGACCCCTGCTGACAAACATTCGTTATGTCGTTGGAACAATAATTACACCATGTTATTATTACCAAAGAAGAGCGCAGGAGAGCTGGGCCTTTAGTGTGCAGTCGATTTTACTGACAAAACAAGCTGTCGGTTGCATGTTTTCATCTTCCTACGCGAGAGAGTTGTCGAGCCTTTTTAGCACATTAAAGCGAATAACCTTATCCGGTTATTACTTGTTTACATTAGGAAATTCACTTGAGTGTCAAGGTCCTTGCTGGCTGCATTCATGGCTGTGGACTCACTTGTTAGTGACTTCGTTTTAGAGGAAGTCAGCCTTGCGCCGGCAAGGGCGCTTTCTCAAGGGCGGCCCGTACAAGGCTGTGTTGGTTAGTGTGGAAAATGTGCATCATAATTTGTGTTAAGTATTAATCTAATGATGCACAGAATGTACACTGAGAGTATACACACACACACACACACACACACACACACTGTGCGCTCGCCCACGTAGCCATACTGAATGTAACTTCATACAAACCTGAAGTGTAATCCCACTGTATTGTTTTTAGGCTTGAAAGTGCAGTATGTTAAAAATAAAAACAAGGGGCCAAGAAACTGGACTAGCAGCCATTGCATTAATATTTGTCTTGTGTTAGGATAATTACTGATGAAGTTACCTTTGCTCGGGCTATTACTAAACAGACGTATGTTAAAGCTAATACTGTCTCCCCTTCATATCTGCAACTGCTTAAATAACAGTTACAACTGTTGACATCTTAGAGCTGCATAATAGAGCATAACCTCCTATGCAGTGGCCGCATGTTTTCATGCAGGTGGAATTTCAGTATTGCCAGATAAACCAGGAGAGGCCGAGAACTTACGGACATTGACTTTTGTGTGCACAAATCAGTCACCATTGGTACTTTCTGCCTTCGTCATGCACGTTTACTCATGGGGTTGACAGAAATCATAGAGAGTTTTATCAAGAAACAAGAAAATGGCGTGTGGTGAATGTACCACGCTTCTGGATTTGATCCTTCCTGAACAATGAATTTATTTAAACCCCTCTACTGTTCCATTATTAAAAGAAGGAATTGTGGGACACCTCATGAAGCTTGTGAAAAAAATTTGAATATTTTCCGCAACAAATACCTTTATAGGTAAACCAACCCTATATAGGTAAACCAACCCTATTTGTCATTCCAAGGATTATAATGGACAATCTCTGAAATGCTCATCGGAACTTGATATATTTATTTAATAAGAGACTGCATTGAAATGGCTGCCTGAAGTGAAGACCTGTCTGGATAGCCAGAAATCCTCAGATACTGGGATCACAAAGACGAGTTGACAGCCACATCATTATTTGAGAGCATCTGAACCTTGAAACTCTCGCGAAGCGAACTTATGATCTCTCTGAAGTGGAGAAGACATGTAAACAGACTGCATGTTATAGCTCTTTGAGAGACACCAGCTACAATCCTGACTACTCATTTATAAGTACTAATATCTCAAAACTAGTGATGCCACTATTTTGCTGTAGATCACGATAACTGTGTTTGGTGGAGTCCTGTCTCCATCAGAGATCTAAAACTCTTCCGTTGTCCATTCAGAAAGAATCTGAACTGAATACTTGGTAATTACCAGAATTATGTGAATGCAAAAAGGAATTTTAGATATTGATATCACTGAAATTCCCTTCATATATATATATATATATATATAGTATTATAATATATATAAATATATATATATATCTATATTATTCTATATAATATATATTTAATAATATAATTTATATATATATATATATATATATTATAATTAATAATAAAGAATATTAAAGTCTACAACAAGTTCAATTATCATAACTATAAATCGAGCACAATGTCCTTTAAATACAAGAAAATAAAATGGTCAATTCAGCAAACCGGGGGAATCGTAGGGATTGGCCTGGAACAGGGGGGACCCATGGATTCCTAAATCCAGGCGTTAAGTGGGCAATAATTTTTTAGAATAATTATAAATATCCTTTAATAAATATTATTTATACATTATAATTTATAATAATTATAATAATATATATATAATCTATATATATATATATATATATATCATAGATATATATATACACATACACACACATACAGACTTCAGAAACAAGCTCAAAGATTGGTTTGTGTCTGATGTTACTGCTCAGCATGGCAGGTTACCTGTGAAATTCTGTCAGTATTCTGATCCTCAACCCCCTGTACAAGGGCCTAATGGGGGGAAATAATTACACAACCTACTAACTAAAAGAAAACTCGGATGGATTTTCTCATGTCCTTTTATTTGTTACCAACCGCTCTCTATGGCTATGCGGTTAGTTGTTATTAACCGCTCTCTATCCACTTTACTCTGTAACTAATGTTTATCAGTATGTTTGTACTTTTGGAAAATAAATTAGTAAATAGTCACAGTGTGTTTTAACTACTCTTTCCCTCATACACATGAAGGGGGAAATCTGAATGGTTGAACTGGGTGCAGGGGGAAATGACAGACAAAGGTTTGGGAACCACTATAACCTTTCCTTCTGGTGATAGAAGTTCACTCTCGACGTGGTTCTAAAGTCACGTAAAGCCGTTGGTCCCGTTACTGAATAACCACTGGTTCCTTGCAACGTAAAACCACCATACAAACAAACAAACAAAATATAACCTTACCCTGAACAAGTGCAGTTCTGCAGTGGTAGACGTAAACAGGTTCCTCAGATCCCATAGGGACAAGTTTGTCAGGAACCAGCATTTCCAGTAGGAAAGTCAGTCATAGTTCATAGCTTGGCTCTGAAAACCTAGGAAATATGTTCTTAGGCGTCTTTAATCAATGATTATATTTTAAATATGTATTGAGTACTTCAAATTTCTTTCCTGTTAGTAATGTTCCATCATGCCCTGTTTAAAGAGGACCAAAAATAGTGCTATATGGTGGGAAAACGGGATGATAATTATTACTCACTCTTTTAGAAATGGAATAATATTTAGATATATTTATATTGGTCACTTATTCTGTTCTATTTTGTTCGTCGCTCTGATATAACCGAGCTCAATGTTACTAGCATTTTGCTCTTGAATTTTCAAGTACCATGCATATTAACATTTCCCTTTTTTATAATTTTGAAAAAATTATAAAGCTTTAGAAATATTTTGATATGCATCACCAATGGTACTATATAATGCTTACATTTATTTGTAATGCCGATGAATTATTTGGGTCATGTTATTATTATTTTGGTAGAAAACCCTATTTAAGACATTATGTTAAATACAATGGCAGACTTGAGTAAATTGTTTTATATATTATTTTCTCTATTTTTCTCATCCGCTTCTCTGGTTCAGTGATGCTACTTAGTAGTTGGCCAATATTCATATTGGGAAATTCTAAAAGATCCTGAGGGGGATATTTAATTAAAAAACTGGATTTTGGTGTTATCTGGTATACAGTATACCGGAAACAGGGATCTCAGGTCGAGGTCAAGCAGGGGTCGTCATCAATGCTGGTATTATTTCGTGGGTGTAGGTCAAATCGTGGCTGGGTTTGTCATTGGTACATATACTGCTGGTGTTGGTGCTGATATATCTAGTATTATTGTGAAGTTTCGACCTCCTCTTATGTCTTCTTGACGAGTCAATAGCGGAACTAAAGCAAGTGTGTCTGTGGTAGTATTTATAGCGACACAGATCTAGAGCTGAATTCTCATTGGTTGAGTAGGTCTCAGGCGAAGTCGGGGATCTTGCACTGATGGTTGCGGGGATTCAGCTGTGCGAGCGCTATGGTAGTGTGACCGGGAATGGATGTCAGAAGTTTTGTCTGCAGCGGGAGTCCTGTCATCTTGCAGGAGCTTCTGATTATTTGGCACTGTTTGGGGGTCGTTCGCTGCTCTCCGGGCGGCAGTGGAGAGGAGAAAAGTTTCTTGGGTAATATTCAAGTTAGGTTTCTCCTTTCCTATAGGAGGGTTTCCATGAAGCGCAGACGTTGAGGATTTGTTGCCTGATCTGTGATTTTCGTTTGGTCTCATTCATAGGTTATGGGCTGTCCTGGTGTGATTAAATATGGCTCCCTCTTGGGCATGGTAGGATATTCACTTGGAGAGTCGCACGGTGGTCATTCTGATGTCGGGGCACATGTAATGGTAGACTACACTCGTCTTCTTCAAGGGATCCTGCAGAGGTGTCACTGGGTTGTTCCTCATCACAAAGCTGCTCATTTTCGTTTTGTAATAGATCATAAAGTTGATTTGTTTGTCTTGATTGGTAGGGCTGACGTTTCCCTCGATTATATTCTTGGGGGCTTGCTCGTCCTCCTTGTACCTCCAGTGGAAGTGCCCCTTGAAGAAAAGTTTGATGGGCTCTGGGACGTCAGGGCGGGGTTCCTGCTGGTACCAGGCTTCCATATTCTTCCTTATCAATTCATCCACAGCCCTGCTGGAAATCTGTACCAAGACGGATGTGGATTAGGGTAAACAGCATAAAAATAAACACTAGAGCTTACTGAAAATTTTGAAACTAAGAACTTCTTGGCAATTACACTCCAAATTTTGCTAATGATAAATAAGCCGTCCGGACTTAGAGAATACAGCCATACCTCGCGTGTGTGGGAAGTTTTGTTGACAAATAGTCGGGCATTGAACCCTGGGATTTAAAAATCTACCTTTGACTCGTTACTACTTGCAAGAGTCTATAGATAAAAACAACAAATTGTAGTTATGGGGACAACTTTGGAGATCAAGAAAATTTGATCCTAGGCCTCAAGAAAATTTGACCTTAGGTTCTAAAGTACTTAGCAATTTCTCTTGCTGTAATAAAGTGACAGGCCTAGAATTCAACTCAATGTCTCATGAAAAAATTGAAATTAACATCATAAATCCGAATCTAAACTAATAAAGAACACTAATATACTTATTAAAATCATACCTCTTTACAAAAACTTGAATGTAGCTGACGGACAAACACAGAAGGTTAGACACAATTAAAGAGGGCTATTACAATATTCCCATAAGTGGCTACAAGAGGCCTAAAAAAGCTGAAAAGCTACTAACACTGTCTGAGTGCATAACTTAGCCAAGGCAGAAAAAGTCTTGTCAAATATTACTCGCTGTTTCACTCACTGTAAATAACTATACCACACAAAGTTAACAAAAAATTAGTTTCCGTCTCTTGGTTTGGGTAGAGAGGGCTTAATTTGGACATAGTCTTCATAATGGATTCATTCATGATTCAGCAGTTGAAATATGAATGTGGCAATGGGCATAGTTTAAATTTAGCTTTGGATCCATCCCTGTAAAGTATAAATTTAGTTTGGATCCATCCCTTATAGGGGAGACCTGTTTCCATGGTTGTGGATACCCTTCAACTAAAAAGCTTCTCACCAAATTGGATAACATGTAAATAAGTGAAAGAAAAATATTAACTTTCGTTTTTTTATTATTATTATTATTATTATTATTATTATTAATTATTATTATTGCAAAGAGTACACTAATATCTCGAAATCTGTGGCTTAAATAAAAACACGGTTTAAGTGCTCTGTAAAAGAAGAATATTCAAATTACCATTTGTCTGTCCGTTTGCACTGTTTCTTTCTGGCCTTAGATCATAAAAAACTACCGAGTCTAGAGGGCTGCAAATTTGTATGTTGATCATCCTCCCTCCAATTATTAAACATGTCAAATAGCAGCTCTAGCCTTAGTATTTTTGTTTTTTATTTAAAGTTAAAGTTAGCCATAATCGTATTTCTGGCACCACTACAGGTGCCAACATGTCTACCACCCGGCCTTAGCTGAAAGTCTCACGGCCTGTGGCTGAGTTTCATAGAGCATTATACGCTGTACAGAAAACTCGATTGTGCTGAAGAAACTTCGGCCTATTTTTTACTTGTCTTTTTGTAAAGGATTCTCAGACTCCGGTATCTCGGCATCGGTGTACTTTAAGAAACACAGTATCCTGACCAACACGGAATAAGATAAGGTGAGCTAATCTGTGTCTGTGACTTCACGTGGAGAGTACTGAGTGATTATTTGACAGCTGTCATATACGATTTGATTGTATATGAAAACACAGGATATTTCCCAACTATGTCGCCTGGCTGAACTAGCCATGTGACGTCATGCGCATGAGCATTGAAAACGGAATTTCTAGGTAAATCACCTCTTCTTATATCGTGTTAGACTCTCTCTCTCTCTCTCTCTCTCTCTCTCTCTCTCTCTCTCTCTCTCTCTCTAGCGTCCTAGCCATCAACTAATACGCTTGCTATGTAAGAAGAGCTCGGCAATGAATCAAGGCATCTTTATTATTTTTCATTTAATCTTCGGAAAAAGCTGTTAACGGAGAATTATAAGTTAAAAATGAAGAACTTATTTCCTTAGGTGTATATTACAATAGCATTTTGAATGTTCATGACAAAGTTTATGTAATTGCTACAGATTAAAGACAATTTAGATTAATATATGATGAACATTTGCAACAAAAAATAAATAAATAAATAAAATAAAAGCAATTTTAAGACAGGTTATTCTTTAAGGAACGGAGTATCCTGACAATGTTGGACTCTCTCTCTCTCTCTCTCTCTCTCTCTCTCTCCAACTCTTTGACTAATCAGAATTGCTGATAAAATAACGAGTTTTAGAAAAGAAATCTAAACAAGGTGAATATATTGCAGGCAATGGCTGATGCAAGATCATCGTTCGTCCTTATATCAGGCAGACAACATTTGACAATATCAGACAGACACCTTGTCAAATGAAGCAGTTTCAATTGCTGACCATTTTCTGTCCCAGGTAGTTTTGATACTGATGAATTATTTTTTCTTTATCTTTTATTTAAAAATCTTTAGTGTACAATATCATAGTCTCCAATTACAATAGTACAATATTACATGAAATCTCCTGTAACAATGTTCCTTAAATTGTTTGCAGTACGTTCCTCTAAGCCTGTCTTAAATTTGCTCTTTTTTTTATTTATTTAATTTTTTTTGCAAATGTTCATCATATATTAATATAAATTTTCTTTAATCTGTGCCGCTACACAACACTTTGTCATTAACATTCAAAATGTTTTTGTAATATATACCTTCTTAGGGAATAAGTTCTTCATTTTTAACTTACAATTCTCCGTCAACAGCTTTTTCCGAAGATTAATTGAAAAATAGTAAAGATGACTTGATTCATAGCCGAGCTCTTCTCTCATAGCAGGCGTATTGGAAGCTGGCTCGGACGCTGATGTCGACAATGTATAGGTTGGAACCCTATTTTTGATGGCTACATTGCACCTGCATGTTTGACGCAGCGGGATGTGGGGCCGGGGAAGAGAGGGAGGGAGTCCGGCCGGAAGGAAGTCGTCAGGAAACGTGTTTCTGTGCTGATGTAGGAGGAGAGGAAGTTCGAACTGCTGGTGATGGGTAGTTAGGTGAAAGCACCGATGCGTGGAGGGACGCCAGTTTGCGGGTTGATTTCCTCACCAGGGGAGTGACCCGGGCGATTATCGATTTGTAATACACTTGGCTCTTTAATACTGAACTATCATAGATGTAAACAATTGGCGAAGGTTGACATTCTCTCTCTCTCTCTCTCTCTCTCTCTCTCTCTCTCTCTCTCTCTCTCTCTCTCTCTCTCCACATACAAGATATGTGACACATGGAATAAACTGCAACCAGAAATTGTAAACGGCAATAGTGTGGAGGAGTTTAAAAGGAAGCTAGACATAATCATTAGGACACTGTGAATGAACAGTAAAACGTGCTCCTAGAGATAAATGAGCGCACGATGTCTCCTCGGATGGCCTAACAAGTCTTTGAGACATCCTAATCCTTCACCCTAATCCTTGTAACTCTGTCTGGCAACAGGTGGCAGTGGGTTCTTGTCTGAATGACGAATTTACCTGTCATTGTGTATTGTTGTAGGTATTTACAAACAGTACTTATAACTGTACACAAATGGTATTGATGTAAATTCGAATTCATTGTTATTCAAGAGTTAGGTTAGAAGATAATGTGTTGAAAACAGGATGACAAACAGGATTCAGGGCTTAGCTTATGATGTGGTGAGGCCTAGTGCCATGCCGAGGGTTTGCATAATACATGCAGTTGGCAAATTTTGTTTTAGCGTATACTTTTTTGGAGGTTCCCTGAAAGCAGTAAATGTATAATAATATATATGTTTGTATATTGGTATGAATATATATATATATATATATATATATTATATATGTATATATATAATTATATTTATATACAAAAGTACACAAAAATATACGTTATTGATATACATGTGTACTTATTTATATATACGTATTTCTGTATGAAGATGTACCACAGCGAACAAATGCAATGGAGGTTATAAATCCTGACGGGTTTCGTCTATTAGAATCTTCGAGAGGGACTGATCCATAGTGGTACAAATTGGCAATATAAATGGTAATGTGGCAGTACAGAAGAACATGCTGGCTTTTGGAAAAACTATTAACGCTAATGCACACATATAAATGTCACTTTCTTCCTTCTTCCACTGGGGTGGACCTGTCTTAACATCACTTCGTTATTGGAAACTTAATCATAAATAAACGTTTCCAGGTTTCCCTCCCGAAAGATGGATAGTCACGCTTCAGTGATGGCTGTTGTCCCTTTGCCAAGACCACTCTTTGAGCATTTACCAGTTAACTTTTATCTAATTGCCGGAATATTATATGAAGATAACTTGCAAATTAGAGTGCCTCTCATTAACCCTTTAAACAAAGCGTGATTCGACTTCCAGCTTACTCGGTACGCGTCAAGATCTTCCCCATATATAAGTTGTAAACGTTAAATTCCTACCTTTTACGTGAAGCGGTCTTTGTAGTGAATACTCGTACTGAGTACTATTCATATTAACAACAACGATCAAATAAAAAGGACACGAATTAAACACGGTCATATATTCTCAGTTATAAGTGGAAACACAAAATAATTTAATAAACATTGCGTAAATTCCATAAACCAAATAAATTAAAACATGCTAAAATCTGTATTTTAATCGAATTAATTTTTCTGTACTGTTTAACATCCACATTATTGTTATTTTTTACATACCCTATCCTAAAATTCCTTTATACTTTAACTCGCGAAATACATTTTTAGGCTGTTCCATAGACCTCTCCTACCCTCCAAACAACAACAACAACAAAGTAGTTTGTAGGCTTACTCCCCAGGTAAACGAAAATATTTAACAGTGGTACATTGCGGTGACTTGCTAACAAAGTAAAATGTATTTGTGAAGACGATTTGGTAATGCTGGAAGACGCGGCTAAAATTGTAACTGTATTAATCACTAACTGTACTTATCACTAATACTACTTCCGCCACCACGATTACGACAGTAGCCGTTATTGAGCCACTGCCACAAAGAGAGAGAGAGAGAGAGAGAGAGAGAGAGAGAGAGAGAGAGATATTTGTGCTACAGACTGATCTCTAATTTGTGAGTTTACATATTATGAATAGACGTTTGGTGTACAAGGATAGGGAGGTCGTTTTTCTTAGAATTGAAAATATAACTGTAAATTTTGTCAGAGGAGATTTTTATTAATTGTCTAGTGATAACATCTGATTTCTCGAGATATTCACCGTCTTTGTGTGCCGTTTATTTTTTTTTATTAATAATGCGAAATATCTGTAATAGCTGTAAGATTACAAAATCAGAGATTTACGGTGTTGGAAAGAAAAGAATTGGTTCCATAGACTGGCTATGTTCAAGTTACTGAATGGTTTAAACAGAGTAAAGGTTTCGTGTATTTTTTATCACCATATATCAATGAATGAACAAATATTGTTGTACAATACCTTTATTAGTCCTAATACTCGTTAGTAATCTATGGAGAGAGAGAGAGAGAGAGAGACCTTACCTTACAGACCTTACAGTTCGTTCGGGTTGCCCCAGGTCCCTCAGTGTGAGGCACCTCTAATGTCTACCAGAGAGTTGCTAGTACATCTTCCGGTATATTTTGCATCTTCCAATCTTGGATGGTCTGGGATGCAGTTTAGATATTTGTCGAGCTTATTCTTAAACACATCTACGCTCACTCCTGATATATTCCTCAGATGAGCTGGCAACGCGTTGAATAGAGGCTGCATTATCGATGCTGGTGCGTAGTGGATTAATGTCCTGTGTGCTTTCCTTATTTTTCCTGGTATAGTTTTGGGCACTATTAATCTACCTCTGCTTGCTCTTTCTGATATTTTTAGTTCCATGATGTTTTCTGCTATTCCTTCTATCTGTTTCCATGCCTGAATTATCATGTAGCCCCCCCCTTTCTCCTTTCTTCTTTCTTAGACTACATAAATTTTAAGGATTTTGTAGTCCTTTCACCATTTAGTCAAGGTCCTTAACTTCTTCTATTCTAGCTGTAAAGGACCTTTGTAATCTCTCTCTATTTGTGCAATATCCTTTTGATAGTGTGTTTACCATATCATATTGCAATATTCAAGTGGACTACGAACATATGTTTTATAAAGCATAATCATGTGTTCAGCTTTTCTTGTTTTGAAGTGCCGTAACAACATTCCCATTTTTGCTTTACATTTTCCCAAAAGAATTGCTATTTGGTCATTGCATAGCATTTTTCCTATTCATCATCACACCATGGTCTTTAACTGCTTCCTTATTTGTGATTGTGTCATTATTAGGTCCCTTATATGCATATAGCTTTCCTTCTCTGTCTCCATAATTTATTGATTCAAATTTATCAGAGTTAAATACCATCCTATTTACCTCTTCCCAATCATATACTTTAAGGTCTCTTTGTAGAGCGTTCCTATCTTCATCACAAGTAATTTCTCTACTTATTCTTGTGTCATCAGCGAAACTACTCACTACCGAATCCTTAACATTACTGTCTATGTCTTCAATCATAATAACAAACAGTATTGCAGCTAACACCGTACCTTGTGGCACACCGGATATTACCTTGGCTTCATCCGATTTCTCATTGTTTGCAATAACTCTGTTTTCTGTTGTGTAAAAATTCTTTTAACCATCTTCCTACTTTATCCACGATATTGTGTTTTCTAATTTTCTTGGCTAATATATTATGGTCTACCTTGTCAAAAGCTTTTGCAAAGTCTAGATAAACCACATCTGTTTCATTTCCGCTTTTCATATTTTTGAATATGTTCTCACGGTGAGACTAACAGTTGGGTTTGTGTACTTTTTCCGGGTACGAAAACCATTGTTTTTTGGTCCCCTATATAAACAAATTATTTTTTATTAAATTGTTTCATAATATTTTTCTTCATTACCCTTTCATACACTTTCATAATATGTGATGTTAGACTCACAGGCCTATAATTACTTGCCTCTAATCTTGATCCACTTTTGAAAGTAGGGGTGATATATGCTAATTTGTGCTCATCATAAATCTTGCCTGTATCTACACTTTGTCTTAATAATATTGCAAGTGGCTTTGCGATAGAATAAACTACTTTCTTTAACAAAATAGCAGGAACTCCATCAGGCCCTGCAGCAGCTCCATTTTTAATTTCATTAATTGCCTGCACAATATCAGCTTCATTAATTTCTATGTCAGCTAAATATTCACTATTTTCGTCCCTTACTTCTGTATCATTATCTTCATTATCTATTCTAGGGGTGAATTCTCTCTTATATCGTTCTGCCTGTATGTTGCAAATTTCCTTTTTTTCATTCGTTAATCTCCCTTCAATTCTTAGAGGGCTTATTTCTATTCATCTTTTTCGCGTATGAGTATAATAGTTTGGGGTTTTGCTTGATATTTATTAGGGTTTTTTCTTCCAAGTCCCGTTTTTCATTTTCTTTTGATTGTATAATCTTTTGTTCTGCATTTTCTATCTTACTTTTTAGTTCTATAACTTTCCATGCATTTTTTTCTTGTTCTTTTGCAAGACCTTTTTTCCACTTTCTGATTTTCTGGAACAAGATCCTTCTGTCTCTTGGTATGCATGACTGATGTTTACTTTTCTTCTTTGGTATATATTTATCCACTATTTTCTCTAATATTTTATATAATATCTCCGTATTTACCCTTATTGTAATGCAACTTACGAAAATATCCCAATCTTTGTTTAATTCTTCATTTATTTCTGACCATTTTATATTTTTTACTGAGAAGTTGTATTTTCCATATCCTTCCCACTTTTTCATTTCTTGCTTATCTCTGTTTTCACTTGCTTTGGAATGGACTGTTAATTCTATGACATTATGGTCTCAAATACTCGCATTTTAAACTATTATTTCTTTAACATAATTCATCTCGTTCACAAATACTAGGTCTAAAGTATTTTCCTTTCTTGTTGGCAGTTGATTTGTTTGTTGAATGTTGTATTCTAGTAGCATATCTAATAGCTTTTCGAATTGCCTCTTATCTTCTGCACTACTATTACTCTCTTTTTTATATGTATAAGTACAACCACAATCTCCTATTCGTTCTTTCCATTCTACGAAAGGAAAGTTGAAGTCTCCAGATAGGAGAATAGTCCAGTCCTTGTGATTTCTACATATATCATCCAATTTTTCTATTATTAAGTCAAACTCTTTAGTATTAGGAGGTCTATATATTACTATGTTCATTAATTTTTCAGATTCAAATTCTACCGCTATTAGTTCACATTCTGAGTTACTATATTTCTCATATACCTTGTTTTTTTGTCTTTCCCATATATTGCGGTTCCCCCTTGATTCCTATTTTTTCTATCTGATCTATAAGTTTGGAACCCTTTTATTTGATCATCATTCCCAGTCTCTTGGGAATATCAGCTTTCACTTATATTCATTATATCTATTTTCTTTTCAATTTGGGTTAGTTCTTCTAAGTACTCCATTTTTCTTTTTGAGTTACTCGTAACTAAACCCTGCGCATTCTCCTTCATTTAATATTGGTAGTAATAAGGATTTTCCCATGTCTCTATCCTGTTCTGGTATGTTGTTCTTTTTTTCATTTCCAGAAATTCTGACATTAAAAAATCCAACTTTTCCATAATATTTGATCTTCCTTCATCATAATTATTCATTTTGTGTCTGAATCTGCAATTTTCTCCGTTTCTGCAATATCCTCTTGCATAATACATACAGTTATTATCTCTTGAGTAGAATTTTGGAGCTGATGCTTTGCTTATTTTGGATTTTTTACTTGATTGGTTATTTATTTGATTATGATTCATGGCTACAGGGTGCATATATTTACATTTTTTGTCGAACTTACATCCTTTTCCTTCTTTTAGGTTTTTGCATATTTTTGGATGCAGATCTCTGCAATCATCCCCATAGCCATCTAGGTATGCACATTTACTATATATTTCATAGTTGTGACATACCTTAGGACGTTTGTAGTAACATCTTTCTCCAAATCTGCAATTCCCTCTTTTCAAAAGGTTGCAGACTTCGTCTTTTTTGTCTATTTTTTCCTCTCCCGTCATTGTGTAGATCTGGGTAGAGCCTCTTCGGGATTTTCTTTTGTGTTGTCATATCGTAATTTATTTCTTCGTAGGTATGCTGCTTTATTGCCTCATATGTAGTATCAATGAGTATCTCTGCATCCATACTTTTATCTTGTTCTTTGTTTTCCTTATTTTTTTTTTTGTCATTTCAGTTTTGTTTACTTCTCTTCCGTTTTCCTCTTCTTCTTCTTCTTCTTCTTCCTCTTCCTCTTCTTCTTCATCCTCAACTATTTGCACATTCAATCTTGATTTTATAACATTGTCTATCCATGATAGACATGTTGAACAAAATATTATTGTATCTTTTCTCATTACCTCAGCACACTGTGGATGGGTCGGAATGTTGCATGCAGCACATTTTCTGATTAGGTTTTGTGGATTGACTATGCTATACCACACCTTACACAGTTTGCATGCTTTTGGCATTCTTTTTCCTAATGCATCAATTAGGATATTCACAAGGTTCACCTTATTCATTTTCTTTGTCGGAATATGTTGGTTCATGTATATTTTCTTTATGAGTCTCTTGACCACTTGGATTTTATTTGGAACTTCTTCAATTATTTTCAAGATGTTTTCAGTTGATTTGTTCCAGTTTGAAGGATTATATCCTTCTAATATATCTATGAATGCTTTTGTATCTTTTTGGTTAGGACTGTTGCTGATCTCATAGATGAGAAATGCCAGTTCCCTTCCTGCTACCTCATCGTATTGCCAATTTGCCAAGCAAGCCAAATTTCGCCATTTTTTCCCGAGAGAGAGAGAGAGAGAGAGAGAGAGGAGAGAGAGAGAGAGAGAGAGAGAGATTGGCATGTCTCAAAGACACTATTAGTCCATCCGAGGAGACATAATGTGGTCACTTATTTCTAGGAGCAGGTTTTACTATTAATTCAGTGTCCTAATGATTTTGTCTAACTTTCTTTTAAACTTCCACACTGTTGCTGTTTACAACTTTGGTGAGAGAGAGAGAGAGAGAGAGAGAGAGAGAGAGAGAGAGAGAGAGAGAGTGAGTTATGTAAACAACTCTGTAAGATTGAAAATAGACATAGGAGCAAAAAATAGATACTCCCTTTTTTCACGGTCTTCAGTGCTGAATGGCTGACTGCCACAGCGCTTGGCTTTGTAGCCTAAATTCTATAAATCACTCATTCTTGAGTATGACTAATATTAGAGACTGATTTTTACCTTGATCTATTACCTATTAATACATTTCTGCAAGTTTATTTTATTCAGAATTTGTCTCGCTAACCTCTCTTTACGCTAGTGTATACGGCACATTTACGAGTATGACTGCATGAAGCAAAACGCCCCCACACTAAGTAGAAAACTGCAGCTTCAACTCAGACGTGCCTGTATCGTGTTCTACCAAGCAACAAAAACTTCTGAGAATCCGTAATTCATCTCCGGCAGTGCGCTTTATATATCTTTCACTGAATTTAGTTGAGCAACCGCCATTCCACCACCTGACGTTGCTGGAGCGTAAACATAGTATCATCGCCTCTCGCACCACAGATCCAAGTGGTGATGTTGCCTAAGGTAGTCCAATCATGGTATGGCATGACGCCACTGCATACTAGACTTACATAACAGTGCGACTCGATAAAAATGCCTCCCAGACGGCGAGAACAATGCGTTACTGGATTGTTTTCGTGGAAGATAAACTTGATTATGGCAACAAAATCTAAATTACTGTAATTTTTTACCCTTGATTTTATTTTAGGTAAATAACGTCTATATAGATAAAATATTTCTCTCTCTCTCTCTCTCCTCTCTCTCTCTCTCTCTCTCTCTCTCTCTTGTACATGTTACAACTTTGCCAGAAGTTTTGGGGCTACATTTCAGACTGATTAAAAAAAAAAACTTAATATCAGGCTGAGCTGAAAGGGTGTGGCACTGGTTATCGTCATTAGTTGTCAAGTTTACCATAATTATAGTTTGTGAAAATGGAACCTTTACAATATTCTATGGAAAATCTATGTGTTTTAAAACTAGTTCTTTATTAATAGACATGGAAAAATTAGGAATGGGTTAAACCGAGAGACTTTCATTGTTATTTGCAACGTTTCGATGTGTCATCAGGGAGCTTTATGAACAAATAAACATATATAATCAAAGTTTTGAAATTAGAGTTTAGTTCAGCGTTAAGAGACATATATTTAATAACTGCATGGAATCTTGGGGCTAATGTGCATAAACTTCCATGGTATCACCACTGTATATTGCCTAATGCTATGGCTAAAGTACTCCATATCGCAGTAAAAATGTCAATTTTTTAATGCATACTTTATTTTTGTAGACACTTGTTTGAAAGCTATCAAAATAAAATTGCCCTTTATTAATGTATGTGATAAAGTGAATTGAAAAACAGTTAGGTTTTACCCCATGTCAGTGAAGGTAGAGATTAACTCTTCCCCGTTACCTAGGTACATCTTGATTAATTAAAAGCAGGATTATTTAACTGATTTCGAGCCTTGATAAATTTCTCCGTTTTGACTTTGTCTGATGTATGAAGCTTTTATTTTCCCAAAAAATCGGCTTATGATAAAAGCAAATAGTCTGCGACTCATTCATGTTCTTTGTAATCCATGAAGAGACAGGCATATTGCTGAAGCTGGAAAGCAAATTCTACGTGATATTGCATTATAAAGACCAGTGAGAAATAGGCCGTCTTCGAGACATGAAAAACGTTGGTCTTTTAAAATGGTGAAAAACGTTGGCGTTTAAAATGGCTTCCTAATTCGAATTTCTCAACTTTTGCAAGTTAATCACCACCGGATTGACCCCATATCCTAATTTCTGTGCTTTTTAAACCACTATACGCATTTTCTTTTTCATTAGTATGAATGAAGAGGACCAGAGAGATTGCCTTCAGCTGTTTCCTCTTGCTTCATTTTGGTTGGCTTTCCCCTTCAGACAGAAGAACTATTTCTGTACCCCCTGGCATTGGTGTTGATGTCCGCCTCTGTGTCCACGTCTACATCTGAATGAAATAATAAAGCCAACATTAAGGGAGAGGTGCAACACTTGTCTAGTATGAAATGTTAATTCAGGAACGAAGAAAATCCGTTTTCCAGGAATGTAAATATATAGCGCACAAATTGCATGAAGGTTAATAAGCAATTATAAAGTCAGCAAGGGCATTTGCTTTTCCCATGGCAACGACTTTTCTGTGACATCACTGTTTTGGGCCCTTTTCTTGTAGTACTGCATCCAGTGTTACCAGAGCTGCTTATAACAGTGATGGATTACAGTAATGCTTCCAGGAAGATGAAAAATTGCCAGATAGCACAGGTGTACCTTATTATAGCTCAGTAAGAACTTGTTTTATAATATAAAGGGAATTTATTACCAATGATTATCCTCATCATTGATAAACTATTTATAACATGTTTTTAGCATCTAAATGTGCAATCTTCAAGTAAATTTAAGTGCAATCAGGTAGATGGTTATTTGGGCAAAATACAAACAAATGGATGAGTGTATGGTCACTTTCAGAAGTTTATTTTATTTTATTTAATTTTTATATATTTTTACCTCATCTTACAATATTGCCTCTCAGTAGAGAAGTAGAGTGTCCAGAGGTAAGTTACTGCATTTTACATACCTTGGTGGTGGGGAGGGGGGGCGGATATGAAAGGCCTATACCTTGGAAATTTGTTGGCTGGGTAAGAGATTACTTGAGATATCCATGTCTATCTTTTTAGGAGATCATAGCGACTTTTATGAGATCTCGCTCCATAAAGGGCATGTTGAAGAGCCTGTGTTGTGTTGTTTAATGCAGCTTAGGTCTGTGTTTTCCTTATGCATCCAATGTTCAAGTTAGACTTTATGCAACAGATTGAAGCCATGTGTGTTGGCAATTGTAAACAATTTTGCAAGTACACCATTGTGTTTTGAAGGTGTCAATTGCCTAGTGATCTGTCCATATCCTGTATTCAGTTTCATTAGCCAAAGGTCTAATGGAGTTAAAAGTGTAAACCTCGGATTGGCTTAGATGTAGATTGACTATTTCAGTAATGGTATTGCTGGAAAGTAACATTAGCTCATCGTATAACGGATCAGGGAGATAACTTCTACTGTCGCAGGTTTATGTAACTGCTGTTCAGCCAGCTTCACAAGCTGATAATGTCACCTTTTCTTAGGGCCGCTAATGGTCCTGATTGTAGTTAGGGATGGACTGCAGCTGTGTAGCTGAAGCTGGACAAGCTAACAAAATTAGGCTTATGTATTTCACTTCCCTTTGAAGGCTCTTTCTTTTCATGTTTTAGTATATTAGTTCCAGTGTCCTTTGTGTACTTGTTACTTGAGGCACTTGATCATTTGTCCCTGGAGTTTGCACTCCAGGGGCAGGGCTCTTAGATAAGACAGCGTTCCAAATGTGTTATTTGTTTCTTACCAAAAGGGATAGTTCATTAAGATAGTTTTATTATATATCAAATAAAAGGTCTTCATGAGTTTATAATGATAAATATAAGTTTTACTTCCATCCTGCCGGGTTCGAGTATGGTCATTGGATAAGAAAATGCTCTTGTTAAGGAACATAATACTTTAAAATAGCGTAGGAACAAAATAATTTGATACAGTACATGAAAGGTCTCCTGTGTAGAACTTGAAAACGACAATGAAACACCACTCCCCCCGCAGGTAGATATGGAAATATCTAAGATTATTGTAGGCATATAAAACGGACCTGGTTTGTGGTTTTGTTGCCGTATAAGCAAACCCTTTCAGTTCATGCAAGCATAAGGCATCTAGAATTGTATTTTTTTTAATCCGGATATTTTTCGACCTATATCTTCATGACGAAAACAAGAATAACGTCATTACATTTCCTTCACATAAAGTATTGGAGTACAGACCTTGCCCTATTATGCATGGATCCTGAACCTGAGGTTGAGAAAATATGGTTTGGTCTATATATCTCTTTAATCTGTGGTGTTGTTATATTTGTCTCGACTTCTGTTTAAAGAGACCGAATGAATGAGTCACGGTGCCTTCATTAGGCCTTTGAAGAGCATGTTATGATTGCTATTTGAGCTTTCATGGCTGACGTGTATTTGTGAACCATATCTCATCGAGCTCCGCCATCTATCTCGCGGTTGTTTACGGGAGCACCAGAAGCTGTGTTTGCTCGGTAACCTTATCGCGGGAGAGGATGTTGATGATACAAACACGTCTCTCTCTCTCTCTCTCTCTCTCTCTCTCTCTCTCTCTCTCTCTCTCTCTCTCTCGTCAAATTGTGGACACACTACGTTTTACTTGCTGTTATTTACTTTGTTTATGGAGTATCAGTACTTTTTTAGTCATTATATGTTTTGCAGGATTGAGGAGGTTATAGTGAACCTTACAGAGAAAGGATGTTGTAGATTTGTTAAATCATTAACATAGATATGAAGTAAGGCATAAATAGACGATATTAGATAAAGTGGCTGAGCTAGGGGGTAATGTAAACGGACGTTTTGAACAATTCGCCATATTAAAGAAAAATTCATTAAGATGACGGGTATACTGTAGGCAGGTTCCCGACAGGGAATGTTATAAAATGGTAAGTGGAATCTTGCCAAATTCAATATGAATGAATGCTTTGAACTTCGTAGTTTCCTCATACGTTTATGAATGTTTCTTGGATGTTGAGTGAATGTAACATAATTCGAATCTTTCAACGGGCGAGAAGTTTTCCTCAGCCATTCTCCATCGGCACTCGAACATTGTAGTGATAAGCTCATCCAAAAAGTGTGAGGAAGTTAAGAACTTGTTATGATGTCATTGTGACTGAAGGTCATGCGTCATATGGCATTTCCGTTAGATGTGTCAAGCTAACTGAAATTTCCCATGAACGAAAGTTGATGCAAACTTGATGTTGATTTGGTGTTGTCATGTAAATTTGCTGTGATTGGTTTGTTGCTGCAAGGCAATGTGATTTCTGCTCTCTGTTTGCCCTACTCCTGTATTTTATCTTGAGATGGAAGGGAAGGTTTAGATCAGCCTTTTAATCAGCAAAACGCCACAAGATTGACAATGTTTCATAAATCTAGGGAGGGATGGAAAATCTAGGTGAACGTAGGTAAAGGAGACAGAGTATGTAACCATTAGTATTAGTGAGGTTGAGTCTTTCAGATATATATAGGAACTGTGATATCCAGTACAGGGTCTCTCGATTTGGAATTTAGTGCAAGATAAGATAAGGCCAATCAGATAATGGGAGGGCTGAGTGAGACAGATTGGTGTTATATGCTAGAGAGAGAGTGTACAGAGGTCTGGTACGACATTTTCTACAAGTAGTTGAGATAATGACAGAGAGATGTAGATAGCTCAGATTTAACCTTCGTTCAAACCCTGAGATGATAATTATACGCGATTGTGTTGTTGGGCTCATTTGAGGACCAGAAGAGTTGGAAGCCCCACATCTACTAAGATGAGATCTATGAGAGGAAAGGCTGGGGATTTGTGGAAGATAAAGAATTGTTAATAGATGAGTGGCGGAATTTCACAGCTGCCTTTTGCGACAAAGGGCGCCCAAGGTTTCAGTGATGTTTACATTACACACGCGCCCACACACATATACACACATGCACGTATATTTATGCATATACATAGACACACGCGCGCACACCCAAACCACACCACACACACACACACACTCATATAATATATTATATATATTATTATAATTATATAACTTTATTTATATATGTGAAAGTAAAATTTTGCCAATTACGTTTTAACATCTTTGCCTTCCAGAAGTCTCCACACACGTATATGTATATATAGGTTATGTATATAGACGCACACACACACACATATGTATATATATATATATATATTATATATATATATATATATATACATATACACACACACACACATATATATATATATATATATATATATATATATATATATATATATATATATATAATTTCATATGTATGGTTCTGCCGATTGTTATCGGCCTACGCGTCACTTTGATATAGGCTTTTAATTTTGAGAATGATATTGCATCACTGCTGTTGATCGTTTCTTTAGCCAAAGATTTCGGAATAAAACTTTCGTTGGTGGTGACGTTGCTCCGGATATCCGGCCGTTGTGACACAGGATATTAGCTTTTGTTTTATTCGGTAATTCTTTTGAGAGAGAGAGAGAGAGAGAGAGAGAGAGAGAGACGAGAGAGAGAGAGCTCATCAGATCAGATTTCGTATAAAAAATAATAGCAGTAAGTAAAATGTCTCCCTTTGTTTAGAGTAGTTTTTGTGGAGATCAGTCGATGTGGTGTGCTGTTTACTGTAAGCGAGATAATTGTTTGATCAGTTTCGACATGCAGCTGTTTCATTTGGGATCTGTTAGTCATTTAGCCGCCTGAATTCCCATACGTTGAAATGTAATGATAGATAATACTACTACTTGTTATTTGGTTTTACCATCGTGAATAACTAACTGTATGTGTGGTAGTCGAATAATTTGTTCAGCTCACTGGCTTAGTATTTCAATTAATATTTTTGCTTCTTTTTTTAATGTTCTTGTAACCGCTCTCTCTCTCTCTCTCTCTCTCTCTCTCTCTCTCTCTCTCTTTCTCCGTCACGGGGAAGGTATAAGATTGGACTGGGAATGAGAAAGTAAGGTAGCTGATAAAGATTGAAAAGGGGAAGGGCAGTGTGGTTAAAAGCTAGTAGTGAATGTGGATCAGTTGTTTGTTAAGTAATATTTTTGTAAGAAGTTTAAAAGGAAAAGTGAAACTGAATATGTGGCGTACTTGCATTTGAAGAAGCTTGTGATTGAATAGATACGGGTAATTAATGGCGAGTACTTGAAAGTTCATAAGTAAATGAATCCTATCCAGATGGAGAGAGACAGGATAGGTGTAAAAGTGGACTGGAGACGTGTGGTTGTAATGTTATCGAGGCTGTTGTGATATATTTGATATTTAATTGGTGAAGTGATGTCAGCATCAGAAGAGAGGCCAAGAGATGTAGGTGCAAATTTGCGGGCTGAGAAATTAGGATGCGAATTGAATATGGAATGGATGAGTTTTCCAGATAATGCAGTGTTGCTGAAGATAGTATTGAAAAACTGGAGTGAATCATGCAAGGAGTTTGGAAGTGGTTTTAAGACGAGAACGTTAAAAGCTAAAATGAGCGAGAGTGAAGCTGTAAGGTAAATTAAACCGTGAAACTGAGCCAATGATTGTTGGTAGGGTTGAAGAAGAGGTGTGGGTATAATAAATAAAGTGAAGAAGGTAGCATGCAGTATGCAGAGGACTTGAAAGAGAATGAAAATACCAATGAAAGCCACATTTCTATTATTGGGAGGAGTGTTGATCCGGTTTCCGTTCATAACACGGAAGCTTGAATGCTGAATAATGCAATTGAAAGAAAGGAGATTGAAGCCATTAAGATAACTCGTTTCTAAAGCATAGGTAGAGTAAGAATTATTGGAAGAGCGAGAAACGTGGCGATACGAAGTGGGGAAAGGGTAGAGTAGGGGGTCAAAATACAAAGGAGGTGTGTTTTGAGGTGGTTTGGTTTCTTTGGAGAGAACCGTTCAAGAGGTTGACGAAAATTGTATAATTCGGAATTGTTTGGAGGAAAGAGAAGAGGAAGACCCGATTGTGCTGGGTAGATAGCGTGTAAAACGTATTGGAACAGAGAAATATCAATATTCAGGAACTGAGAGTGTGCAACCAGACACAGAGGTGAATGGTGTAATATATGCGGAGGAATTCAACTTGTTTCTGGGAACAAATGGAAATTGGCATATATGAGGTGGTCATTACTCTCGAGGCTTTTGAAGGGGTTCTCCCTCACAAAGTTATTGAGTGGGTGTCTTGTATCTTCTCAGGTGCCAAACCGTGTAAGGAGGAAGGGATTACACACACATTATATATATATATATATATATATATATATATATATTATATATATATATATATATATATATATATATACACACATACACACCACACACCACACACACACAACATAATAACATATATATATATAATATATATATATATAATATATATATAATGTATATATATATATATATACGTATTAATATTAAGTAGATGAAGGCAGGTAGGAACACACAGGAATTTGACATTTTGACATTTATTCCGACGTTTCGCAATACATTATTGCATCCTCAAAGAATTCTACAATAGATGTAAATAAAATAATTTTTAAAACTTTAAAAAAATGATAAAATTAAAAACAATAGTTATTTATAAGTCAGTTTAAAAGCAGACCATATTTAAAACACAATAAGTTAAGTTAAAACACAAGTTACAAAAAAAAAAACCATGGAATTGAACATTAATCTACAAGGATTCATTAGAAAATATGTAATAATAATAATAATAGATAACTAAAGGAGTGGAGCTAACCTGCCAGAGCAAAGTCAAGAGTAAAACTGAAGGCAAAAATGAAAAGTAAACAATAAGAGGCTTTAAGAACAACAACAAAGTCAAGATAAAAAAAAGTTGAACAGCTGAGGACTGGGTATTTAAAACCGGAACAAGTTTAATTTTCAATGTCTCTAAAATGAATAGGTCTTTAGGGTTGTTGACCTGTCCAATTATAGAGAAATCTTTGTATTGGATGTTAGTTTTACATTGTAAAGAATGATTTCTTATGTTGGATGCATCTGGGTTGGACAGGAGACATGCCGTTCTATGACTAACCCCCCTATGAGAATCGACTCGTACTCTAAGAAGACGCTTCGTGGATCCCACATAATTTTCCATATCACATCTGGGACAAGTATACTTACATACCACATTAGACGTCATCAAAGGGCAGAGTCGGTCTTTTACTCTGAAAAGGGAGCCAATTGTAGGGGGTTTTTCGGAATCAAATTTACGTCAAGGGCATTAAAATGTTCATTGATTATTTTAGTGAAGCCTGTACAGAAGTTGTCAGATTTTATGTACGGGAAGGATGCGTAGAATTTTTTTGGGAACGTTAAAATACAAAGGGCTGTTAGAGAACTTTTTGCTGAGTAATTTCTGTATAATCTTGTTAATGATCTTGGTAGGGAAACAGTTATCATTAAAATATTTGTAGAGGAAGGTGATTTCATTGTGGAAAAGTTGCCAGTCTGAAGTGAGTAATAGTGCCCGATGAATAAATGTATAAACAGAATTTAACTTAAAGTTATAAAAACAAAAGCTATAAAAATTGGAGCCCAGACTTTTAAAGGTTTTCTTCCTAAAAATGGTGGTTTTAAAACAGTTACTATCCCTAGATACCAAAACGTCTAAAAATGCTAAACGACACTCCTGCTCCTTTTCGAGAGTAAACCTGATGTTAGGAAAGGGCGAATGTGTCGTCCACGTATCGAGCATAAAACGGGGCGGAAAGATAATTGGCAATCGTCAAGCATGGATTCCTCCAGGGAACACATGAAAATATTAGCGAATGTTGGGCCAAGAGGGGAGCCCATAGCCATCCCTTCTACTTGCCTATACAATCTCCCGTTAAAAACGAAAGCCGTGTCCAGCA
Source organism: Macrobrachium nipponense (assembly GCF_015104395.2). Classification (NCBI taxonomy): domain Eukaryota; kingdom Metazoa; phylum Arthropoda; class Malacostraca; order Decapoda; family Palaemonidae; genus Macrobrachium; species Macrobrachium nipponense. Next base: position 104,681,419 of record NC_087202.1, on the reverse strand, counting down.
CGGCCAATTCTAAAAAAGTTTTAAAAGCAACACGATTGAAATTACAAAACTTAGAATCTGGATCAGGAAATAACTTATTTAAAATAATACTAATAGTTTCTTTAACAGGTACATTAGTGAACAGGGCCTCAACATCAAGGCTGGCCATAAATAAGTCGGGGTCTTGAGGTAATATTAAATCTTTAAATTTGTTAGAGTTTGGCAGAGTATATTTATTCTTAGTCGGAGACTCCAATAAGGGGACAAGGTACTTAGCTAGTTTGTAATTAGGAGATTTGTATGAAGCCAAGATAGGCCGAAGGGGAACATAGGGCTTATGAATTTTTGGAAGGCCGTAAAGAATACCATAGGATGACCCAGTGCAAAAGAGCTCTTTGTAAGTGTCTTCGTTAATGACGCAATCGTACTTTAGGGTACGAAGAAATCTATTTATTTTATCCTCAGTCTTGAAGGTATTCTGGTAATCGGGAGTACCAATCTTGAAATTTAGTAAGATCATTTTAAATCTCTTCCATTTTATTAACATAGTCTTCTCTATTGAGGATAACAGTTCACCTTCCCTTATCTGGCATCAAAATTACAATATCTTTTTTTGAGAGTTTTTAGGAGATCAAGATCAGCTTTCTTAAAAAAAAGGTGCCCATTGAGTTCTGAGTTTCAGGAAAGTATTTTGTGATAAACAAGTTAAATCATTTTGTAAACAGCTGAGATTGGCGCCCAATGGAAGATTTTTTAAACGCTGGAAAATACTCTCAAGCGGGAGAAAAAACTGACAATAGTTAGGTTTGTAGTTAGGGAGGCAGAAATCCAACCCAAGGGACAGGAGAAACTGTTCTCGTTTGGACAGCACGTAATTGGAAAAGTTAAAAACAGTTAAACAGTTAAATAAAAATAAACCTATCAATAATGGCAAACGATCCAAGTACATCAGCACGCAAGTATTATTGTACCCATCACACATTTTCTGTTTACAAGTAATTTCATAGGAAAGCAGATGTTGAGTGACGTCTTTATAAAACTGAGAATGATATAGAGATGACCTAAATCCTTTGAACTTTAAAAATTGGGAACAATATTATTGTTTTGACAGTATTGCAAAAATTCAAGATCCAACTTTGCTTTCTCCTTTTTTCTATAAAGCTTCTCCAACTTCCGACACTTTGTGTGCTGATGTACTTGGATCGTTTTCCATTATTGATAGGTTTATTTTTATTTAACTGTTTAGCAAGGGTATTCAAGATTTAATCACTGATGGCTCCTTTAGGATGTGTACTGATTATAGGAAACTGAATTCCATTAGTATGGCTGACAATTATCCCTTGCCTCCTATAGATCAGATACTTGATAATATTGATAGACTTATTGAAGGGATATTATCAGATACCCTTTGATGAAAATGCGAAGTTGCTGTCGGCTTTTATTACTCCTTTTGGATTGTATCGTATCAGTATACTGTATTGCCATTTGGTCTGATGAATGCACCAGCAACCTTTCAACAAGTGATGGATCATCTGCAGATCCTGAAGAAAGTTTTCAAGAAACTACCATAGGCAGGACTAACAGTCAACCTAGAGAAGAGTGAGTTTCGGAAGGCGACTGTTCAGTACCTTGGGTCTGAAGTTGGGAAAGGCCTTCTCGCTCTGGTGAATGCTAATGTAGAAGGTATCCGTAAGGCTAACCCCCTACTACTAGGATGCACCTACAAAGATTTTTGGGCATGGCTGGATTCTATCGTCGTTTCTGTCCAAATTTCTCGGCTGTAGTAGCTCCCTTGACAGACTTAACTAGTCCCAAAGCTAATTCTATTTGGACTCCAGAATGTCAAGATTCCTTTGAGAGGGTAAAAGCCATTTTAACTTCAAGACCAGTGCTTCAAGCTCCAGACTTTAATAAGAAATGTTATGTCTCTGATGGTGGAATTGGAGCTGTTTTAGTTCAAGAAGATGAAAATAAGATTCTCCACCCTGTGTGTTTCCTGTCTTTGAAACTGAAAAAGCATAAGAAAAACTATGCAGCTATTGAAAAGGAAACTCTAGCCTTAATCACAGCATTGAAAAAGTTTGAAGTGTATGTGGACAGACCTAGGAATGAAGAAGTTTTAGTGTTGTCTGATCACAATCACCTGTCATTTATACAGCAGATGAAAAACCATAATCAAAGACTTACCAGGTGGTCTTTGTGCTTGCAACAGTATAATTTGAAGGTGGAGCACATATCTGGTAAGAACAATGTAGTTGACATTTATTTATCCCATTGTGAATCGTTGGATTCATCCCCGGAATAACTAATGTTCTGGGGGGAGAAATCTTATAATGTATGTTTTGAAATGCAATTATAATTTTGGTAATATGATTAATTCACCTCAGAACCTGTGTATCATGTTATGAAATGTTTGTTTTTGTGTTCAGATTCCCACATTTAAAGATAACACATGTTAAGTAGTGTAACTTTTCATTTTTAAACATACATAAGGCGGAGAGAGGAAAACCGTACGTAAGACAGAGAGAAAGAGTAAGCGCTTATATGTAAGGTTTCTTCACTAACACACAGGGAGAAGTGAAGTGACTTGAACTGGGTTCTGCTTATCCATGTTGCAGCAAATACTCAACTTCTTTCTTCAGAACATATCTATGATAAGGTGATAAGCGATAAGCTTTTTGCTTGAATGATTTTCCATCTTCTTGGATCTTGATTTCATGTTTGGTCAGATTAGTACGTCTGGGCACGTCTGCAAAAATATCTGTGAAGCTTATAATCACTTCACTTAATTCCTCACTTTGTTCAACATTAAGATGTTTCAGTTTATCCTCCAAATTTTCCAAAATTGAAGAATTATTCATTTTGCTTTCAGCTCCCAATTCATAGCCGTCATCATCTTCTGTAGATGAAGTAGTCTGTATTATTGACACAGTTTCATTTCTAGTTTCTGAGAAGTAAGGTTTCAAGAGGTTCACATGTATCTTCCTCTGTCATTTTCTTCTTTCTGGTGTTTCAATCACATAAGTTCTATCACTTAACTTCTCAATTATCCTGTAGGGACCTTGAAATTTATTGATAAGGGGAAATCTCTTGACTGGCAGAAACACTTAACACTTGTTGACCAACACTAAAACTTCTTAGCTTAGTCTTCCTATCATAGTTCCTTTTCATTTTCTCTTGACTCACTTTCAGATTTTCTAAAGAGAATTTTCTAATCTCTTCCAACCTTTTCCTTAAGTTCTTCACATACTCTCCTTGGATTTCCTCTTTATTTTCTTCCCAATATTCTGGAAAAATCTTCAAAGGTCCTCTCACTTCTCTTCCAAAATTCATCTCATTAGGTGAACATCCCATGCTTTCTTGATAAGCATTCCTAACTTCAAGTAACATTAAGGGTAAACCAACATCCCAATCTCTTCCTGACTCAGAACAATACTTTGTCAGCATACTTTTCAATATCTGGTGGAATTTTCCAGGGCTCCTTGAGTTTCTGGATGATAAGTAGTTGATAACTGTTGTTTCACCCCTAATAAGTTCATCACATCCTGGACTAATCCTCAACGGTTTGTCTGTCACTAAAGGACAAGGAACAAATGGAACACCACCAACTTCATTACCCAACAGAACATGTACACCTTCCACAGCCAGTGAGTCCTTTACAGCAAAATCAACACTCCCTGTCACCAATTCACAGGACAGGTGTAAGCGGCATATAGGAGTTACTTCTTCTCCTCCTATACCCTTCAAAATAACTGACTATCCAGTGAGATTCTTCTCTAATATTGGGTGAGCACCACGTAACACCACACTATGGTACCTGCACACTCTCTTCTTGAGTTGCCAGTGTACCCTCATAGATATATGGCTTAAAGTCCTCCAAACTGCTCAGCCACTCACTGGTTGAAGTTACATTTCCACTGGTTGCTAAACACTCAGCTTGTTTAGTTTCAGTTCTCCCTGTAGTCGGATTCTTCCCCACATTGTTCTTAACAGTCTGTTTCACTTGGTCACCTCTTACTATTTGACCAACAGGCTTGGACTGCTGATAATTCCAATAACACTCCTGACTGAAGTGTCCTGCTCTTCCACACTTGAAACAGACAACATTAGGCTTTTGCAACTGCCTTGCAAAATTAGATGAGGATTTCACATTAACTTGCTGAGGAGTATTATTACTTGTAGGTTTCCCATTTATAAAATTGCTTCTGAAACCTGGATGAGACTTAAAACCTGGGCATGGTTGATTCTGGTACTTGACATTATAATTGCACCTGCTACTAATTATGTTGTAGTCTTCACTCAGTGTAGCAGCTTTGTCAAGTTTTTTAACCTCTCTCTCTCTTAAATAGGCTCTTATGTGCTCAGGAATACCTTTAAAATATTGCACCAAAACAACTAACTCTTCTATCTCTTCAAAAGTTGTAACTTTAGCTGCCTCCAACCGTCTTTTAAAACACCTCACTTTATAAGCGTAATCCAAGAAAGTTACTTTTTCATCCTTTCTTAAATTTCTGAATCTTTCATTGTAGTACTCTGGGGTCAACTGGTATACTTGTAGCACATTATGTTTGAGCACCTTGTAGTCTTTACACTGATCAGCTGTTAAGGCTAAATAAGCGCTTCTCCCTCTACCAATCAAGACACTTTGTAGCAAAACTGACCATTTATCTTCTGGCCATCCCATACCTGAAGCCACTTTCTCAAAG
>NC_087202.1:104659234-104669234 GCF_015104395.2 Macrobrachium nipponense | reverse complement strand
CCTAGAGCATTTCTCTCATTTCCTTTGTTTGTATGTAACGCGTCATTTATTGTTGAATTAAATGAGTGGTGTATAAAAATAGCTAACTCTCCCATTAAGCAAATCGTTGTCAGCAGGAAATGCCACATTTCAAGTCATTTTTGATTAGAATAAGTAACTTACATTTCAAGTTTGGTTAATTTGGAGTATATTTTCATTTCTTTATATTAGTTATGATTTAGTATGCCGTTCGATGTAGTGTGACGCCAGATAACTTTTTTTTTTTTTTTTTTTTTTTTTTTTTTTTTTTTTTTTTTTTTTTTTTTTTTTTTGTCCTCTTCAGTGTCGTATTTTCACACTACTACTACAGGCCGGAAGGAAATCTGCATCCCTTATCAAAGCCTGACATTTAGAAGAATCATGAGTCATATCCTCATGACACGAATTTGGTTGGAATGGTTGGGGAGGAAATGGACGTTTGCGTTAGCCTTAGTAGGCAATAAACGGGCTTCTTTATTTTCGAATCGTGAGCTATTCGTAAAGCGTATGTATGACTTACTCCTCGCGTTCGTTTTTTTCACTCTTGAATGTCATCGTTTGTTCTCACCCGATATGTTTGTGTTTTTCAGCTTTGAACAGGTAGGTCTTGTGTCCATTTATGTCATTGCATATCAACCCTTTTTAATGTATTTTCAGATTTCTACCTTTCCGTATTTTACCAAGGCCGCCGGTGTACGAGGATTGTTTTCATTTAAACTTTTTATCGACTTGTGAAGGATAATTCTTGAAAAACTCTATGCTATTGTAGTGAAAATTTTCCATTACTCACAATTTTATATATATATATATATATATATATATATATATATATATATATAGATATATGTATATGTATATATGTGTGTGTGTTTCAGAAGCGCACTTTAACACAAATGGTTTCATTGTTCTTTTTTTTTTTTTGCAGTGCATTGCTAATTACTTATTTTTCACTTTGCTGACATTGTTTATCATTTAAATCGCTACCCCATTCTAAAAATAGTTGCAGTGACATACTCTAGATTTTTCTTTAGAATTCTCATATTATTTAGTATACACTTAATGTAAAGTGAAAGTTTGGCAATAGAAGTAATTTTAACATGGCATCTGCATTTATTAAAAAAGAAATTCTGTTAATGACTCATGCTTGGTAAATCATTCAAATGTGAAATGCGTGGATAATGTAACTAACGGCTCGTGGGTTTGGCAATGATATAGGCTTATCTGCTTATTATCATGAAAATGAAGTATTGTATGTTCATATGTCGTGATTTGAATCCTCTATCCTTTTATGGAAACAGAAATAGCCTTTAATAGAATGAGAAGAAATGCTCTTTTTTTTTCCGTAAAAATTGTTGATATGCCTATGTTCAATTAGTACAAGCGATTTACTTTCTTAATGCCGAAATCTGAGTTCCAAGAATGGAACAAAGCCTTTGAATATCAGGACCATAAAATGTCGATAACGTTTATTATTCTTCCCGTCCTGCAAGATTGTTTGTGTGTGTGGCGTTTGTTGGGACTTTAGCAACGGACTTTTTTCTTTCTTTCTTTCTTTTTTTGTAGGTCTTAAGTCCGTCCGGATGTTTAGGAACAGTGCACTGAAAACCGTGAATAATCTTTTCCTTTCTGCTGTAATTGTTGACGAGAGAGAGAGAGAGAGAGAGAGAGAGAGAGAGAGAGAGAGAGAGAGAGAGAGAGTTTGAGTAATGCATCGAGCGGGTGTGTAGGTCTGGGCACCAAAGTCCCACACTCCCACCCCATCCCCCAGTTCCCTCCCATTTCTCTATCCATCGTATTATCTCCTGGTCACGTACTCACTTATCGCTCTGAGACCTGATAATTGATATCATGTGATTAACAACGATAAAGCAATGTAAGCCTCGTATACATCAGAGGATAGGTTTTCCTTGGATGATAATGTTCTAATTTTGGGGGCACAGTTGTAGCATGTAACTCTTTCAGCTTTAGGTTCTGTGCCGTTTCACAGTTTTTTAGAAGCATTTACAAAGCAAGTACATTTTGTGTTTGTACACACTGAATGCGGAGGCCGTGATAATCATACTCGTTTTGTAAGGCTAGAAGATTCTTATCTCGAGGTTTCTTTGTGTTATTGGTGGCTATCACAACTCAATTACTCTGTATCCAAGTGATGGCCTCACAATTTTCGTACCTAGTTTTTATATGGCAGTAAGCCATGAATTGAAGTTCCCATTAGATGATTCCAGTTAGGTAGTTGGATAAGATACCATGATAGCACTTTGTGAAATCGTTGTCAGATGTTTTTAGGCTATAAGAATAATGGAAGGTAAATTTTATCTTCTTTATAACCTTTGTATTTTCATCCTTGTCTGTACTGTATTACAAACATTAATTGAAATCACTTGATTTCTTTGTCAATGGTGGTTTTGAATGCCACGAGGCCATTTATTTCTTGATACATTTTGGATTGAGTAAATGTTTGTGTCAGTTTGATTCAGGTTTATGAATTTCTATGAAATCATATACATATAATTATGGAATGTAACATGGTGATTTAATATGGATTCAAAATATTTCTTGTTCCTACAGAGATACAAAATTATGCTGTCATACATGTAGTATTTCAGTGCATCCGGCGCTTCGGCTATTTATTGACGAAAATACAAAATCTCATTGTATATGTCCCAGGCATCACCCAGGCCCTAGTGGCTAGCTCGTTCATTGTGTCTAACAGCGCATGTATAATGCTCAAATTACAAATTGGCTATGTTCTTGTATCGGCCGAAAATTTGGCTCGATTCGTAACCGTGTCGCCAAGTTTGACGAATTGGAGCAAGATTGGGCGTCTGTGCAAGGTTGTCCAGCATACACGCCGTTGCTCTACAACAACTTAAAAGTCGCCAAGTCAGGGCACAACGTGTAACAGTGTCGTAATGGTGTCTTGACTTATGGCATTTGATTATGAGAGTCGTAACTAGCAATGGTGAGTTGGGGCATCCAGTATGATATACGTGGTCTCCAGCCATTAGGCAGCATCCAAATATGACACTGAATACAACTTAAAAAAAATTTTATTTGATGTTAATATAAGTATTTTGTAAATTTCAACTTTTATTCAGGAAATTAACATAGTTTTTCAACATGATTGTTTGAAGTATGGAAAGGCATTTTCTGTTGTTTTCTCATATCATTGATGCTAGTCACGGTTGCTGTCTGCCAGTTTGGACGAGACAGGCTTGGTAAAATTTCTTCAGACTTTCAGATACCAGTTACGACCTTATGTCACCGAGTCCTCTTGATCTCCATTACTCCCTTGGAGAGGATATCTTGTCAAAATTAAGTTCTGTAACACACAAGCGGCCAATACCACGGACTCAATACAATCATGACAAAAATGTAAGAGGGCGTGAAGCACTCTGAATTGGTGGAACAACTGGAAAATATTGATTTAGTAATTAGATAGTATACAAAAGGTAGTTCATATTCAATACATTTAATATGTTTGCTAGGATCCCAAAGGCATTCTCCACTGTACGTCTTGCCCTGTTTAGTCAATAGTTGGTGATGCATTCAGGTATTGTCAGACTTCATGCAGGTATGGTTTCATCATATAAGAGCAAAGGCATCATCTCCAATGAAGAAATTGTCGACTGGTGGTTTATCTTCAGTTTTTTGTTTGGCTATCTTTCTGGCTTCTTGTCGATCAAGCATTTTGCTGAACTGTGTCATGTCAAAGATGCCACCGTCAGACTTGGACCCTATGGCACCTACATCTACGCAAAGGAACTTTTAATATGTCAACAGTTCCTAGTAGAATTACAGAGTAGAACTTCTTATAATTAAAATAATGAGTTCCTCCTGGCAGGGTTCTGGATGCGGATATGTTTCCTGTCTATTCCTCCAAGGGTGTGAGGGAAATTTCATTGTTGTTCAAACCCACGGGCTACCTCCTTCCATTGCTCTGGGGTGCTGGATACAAGCATGACCTCTTTTCCATAGGCAGCCACAATGGCCCTACCAGTCTCAGGCACAAGTAGGACAGGCTGTTGTAGGATTCTCCAGTTGCAAGAAAACATTGGGTAATTGCAACGTGCAGGCCTGGCTCAATTGGTCTTCTTTATGTAGGGCGTGACCTGTTCCACAATTTCATGGAAATATGTAGGGCATGACCCCATTCTATAATAGTTGTGAAAAACGGTCTCTCCATCAGCTCTTGACTTCCCCTCCCACAGTTACGATATTTCCATTTTCATCTTTAATAATTCCTGCCTCTCATGCATCCTGCTTGTCTGTTCTTTCGCTTCTTCAATTCCGTAGATTCTTTTCTCCCTCAGGTGTTCCCATCATCTCTACCATTCTCTCCTGGTTTCTCCCTTTGCAATCGCTACCACTCTCTGTTTCCCTCTTTGTCCATCTATACTCCTCTCTTGTTTGGTAGTTATTATCTTCTTCCCACCCTCTTCTGGCTATACTGTTTTCCTTCACAGCTGTTTGAACCTCATGATTCCACCACCATGTTTCTTTTTCCTGTTGCTGCTTACCACTTGTCCTCCACACACCTCTGCTGCTGCTGCTGGTAGCACAATCTCTTTCATATCATCCCATATCTCCTCAGGCGATTCTGACATTCCACTTACCTCTTTCCCATGGCTCTTTCCACTTTACATCTGAGCTCTCTTACCTTTTCCCCTTTCAGCCTCCAAGTTTTAATCCTCATATTCCTGGTTGCAGCTTTTCTTTTCCATATTGCTTTCAATCTAAGGTCTGCCACTACCAGTTTATGCTGAGCCACAGTAGATTCATTTGGAAGAATCTTACAATTCATAATGATTTTCTTGTTTTCCTAACGAAAACAATCAATTTATGTCTCATTTTGTCTACTTTTGTATGTTACGAGATGACTTCTCCATTTCTCAAACTGTGTATTCAAGACTACCAGATTCATAGCTTCTGCTAATTCCAATAATTAGACCTTCGTGGTATCTTATTCCAAAACCTCTTCCTTCATGTATTCCTTCAAAATCATCAGAACTCTCACCTACATGGACTTTCATGTCCCCAGATAGCACTAGTAGCTCACTTCTTGTGCAGAAAAGTTATTTACCACCAAAATTATAATGAATTTCTAATGAAAGATCCACATTATGTTATCCCAAATGTTATTATTACCGTAATTACACTACTATTAAAATTTCTGAAAGGTTATTGAATGATTAAGGTCAATTATCTTTATTATCAGTTTACAGTAGTGCCTCAGGTTACGAAATTAATCCATTCTGAAGCGGCCTTCGTAACCTGATTTTTTCGTATCTAGAACTACATCTTACATGTAAATTGCCTAATTCGTTCCAAGCCCTACAAAAACACCACCATAAATTTTATTATAAAGCTAAATTGACCAATAAACAGTGAAATACAACAATTTGGACCATTCAATACCTAACATAAACTACATATACCTTATGTACCTGTAAATAAAGTTGTATTAGAGTACAGGGTACAAAAAATAGCATGCGTACATGTACGTACATATGTAGTAAAATGTGGAACCTTACCTTTCGAGTGAGGTGATGTCTGAAAGTGGCGACAGAGGGGGAGGACAAACGGCAGAAAACATGAACACTAAACTTTACGAAACACATTAACAAATGGCAAAAACATTAACAGTTCTTGATTACCTCCATCTTCGTCTCCATAGAAAACATCCTCTTCTTTCTCTGAACTTCAGCAACATTCTTGGGACCCATGGCTAATAACTTAAGTCATTAAGTTCACACACAACACGATAAAGTAACTTATAGTACAACGAAAGTGAAATCACTAACACAAATTTACGTTAACAAACTAAATATATGTGAACGAACGAATTCCAGAGATGTTTACAATAATGCTGCCGCAAAAAATGGTCAAGGAACACCTTTACATAGAGGCATGATGGGACAGATGCTGACCAATAGGAGAGCAGGATCTTACAGCAGTGACTAGCATAAGGAACCAAAGGGAGAGCGGGAGGATGGTGGCGAGCCTACTGAGTTGGCGGCGCGCTAATTTTAAAATTGTTTTCGGTGGCCCGGGCGAATCTCAGACTTTACCCTTTTGCAACCTGAATTATTTTCGTATACAGAAGCAAAAAAATCTTCGTCTTTGCTTCCGAAACCTGAATTTTTAGTATGTAGGGGCTTTTGTATGCAGAGGTTCCACTGTATTTCTTAATGTGAATCTTTTCATGTATGTCAGTGGTTATCGCACCTAGGCCGAGGCTTAGCCTAATGATAAACATCACTTAGGAAAAAAAACTGCTTCACTTTAATGGGCAATCTTATGTTGGCATGTAAGTAACAAATCTCAATTTAATTGTCATGAATCATCATTCCTTCACAGCCGTCGTTGTCCTGTGAAAACTGTTAAATGTGGTCGTGTCCTAAATCATTGGTGCCTTTCAAATACAACTACGTAAATAAAGTCAACCCCTGCGATTCTGTGGACTGTATGTACCCATTACTCGGGGAAAATTAGCCTATTCGTAATTTTTCACTGAGAAAAATTCACAAATTACTATTTTCATATAATTTTTGTGACTAAATGTACTTTCTGTGATAAAAATATTAAAAAACTCAGGTATAGGCATTTTTAGAGGTGTTTTAAGTATTTGCGAATTTAAGCCATTCTCAGGGGTCTACTAGGGAAAGTGGGCTATCGTCTGTGATTGTTACCATTGAATGGATCATGACCTATGAGGGCAGTAAAGGCACAGCAAAGGAGACATTTGTATAGAAGCTATTGGGAGGAATACTGTAACAAGCTAATTTGTTTTCAGTGGACTGATTCTATGTGAAATAAAAAATCATACATAAAGGTTTTGTTAACTTTTTAGAAAGCCGAGTATAATAAAAACATAAAGATTGTGAACACTACCAACTTTGGTAGAGTGCACACTAAGTTACAATACCTTTTTTAACAGTATTTATAAACACAGATGGCAGTCAAACAAATAGAAATAAGTTACCGTTATTCAAATACTAAAAATCGAGTGGGAGTTATATTAGATGTCAGATGACTTAAATTTATGTCAAATGTTATTAAACAGTAATGAATCAGAGTTATAAGTGAATGAACAATTACATGGGGTGACACAGTATGAAGAAAGAACGCACCTGGTGTAGGAAGCTAGAAAATCTTTATATCCGTGGGGCCTCTATTGATCCGAGCGTCCTTCTTAACATGACATATTGCATGTGGCTTTGCTCTTAACGTAAAGTGAAGTTGGAGGTATATCAAGATTTTGTGATGAAGTTTATAGTTCGTCGAAATATTTGGCATGCAATGAGATTTACAATCCTTAGGATGAAAAGTTTGGTTGTAATGGTAACGAAGTACAGTGTAGAAATCATGTATACATAATTGAATTATTATTAGTACACATATACAGTAGATAAATCATCCTAGTAACTTTAAAACACAAGTTTGTTCCTCGTTTGTCACTATAATTTTACTTTAAAAAAAAAGTTTTTTTTTCAAGTCCTTTATCTTCCAGAAAAGTTGCTATTTTATTGGGAAATCATGTGTTGGTTGTTTTGGGTGTTTTGTAATTTTTAATGTAATTTTCCATATTCACGGGAAAATATAAAAACCTTTTCTTTTCTTGCCATAAGCATTTTGCCCAAAGCCGGCTGGATTTGCAGGCATCTTGAACTTATTTGCATTCCTGGACAGTTATCTCTTGAGTGTTTCTGTAGAAGGGCTGCAGACAGTGGAAACTTCATACTTAATTTAGGGATTCAGTTTATGAGTAAGAATAGAGTTGTTCAGTTGACGAAATTCGTTATTGTGGAATTTTCTGTCTTTAGGAGTCATTATTGGTTTCGGAAACAGATGTACATCAACAGATTAAAATTCTTTTATGTTTGCTCAAAAGTTTAAGTTTTCGCCAGCCATAGAAAATATATCATGTTAGAATGGCCTCATGAAAATTATAGAACAGTTGCTCATGATGTGTTCCTGATGTTTAAATCCTAATTCTAAATTATTACGTTCTGCAAAATTGAATATATGTAGATATAAATAAACAATCATTTGTTGTAAAATTTACAATATGCAAATATAAGAAAAATAAGATTATGAAAGTAAAGGGCAACCACGCACATTGAGTAGTGTATGTTCATATGGTTGATAGGTGTGATAGTAAAGTGAAATATATAAAAGGATTGCTGAGCCAGCTTACCGTCATGGGAGTGAAGTGGAGATGTAGAATGGTAATAAAGTACAGTTGGTGGTGATGTTAAAATAATTGTTGCAGAAGTTTGTGGTGTTTTGAAGTTCGGAAAGTGTGAAATGTGGGGATAAGTAGAAGTGACAGATATTCACTGTAGATGAATGCATTTTGAGTGTTTCGGTCATAAGGAAGAAATTTAGGACAATAGGTTGGTAAATAATGATATGCATAGGTTACCAGGAGAGAAAACCTTATAAAGTGCTATATAGAAGAGTGGAAGACCTGAAAAGTGCATAACAGACAGTGTGAAAGAGGTGTTTTAAAGGAAGGTACTTTATATAAAGGAAGTGCTAGCGTGTGTAAATAAAGGGGGTTTTTTTTTTTTTTTTTTAAAAAAGAAAAAAATTCGGGAGTTGGCCTTTTTTTATTTTTTTAAAATGAAAAATTTGCCCGAAGGAAAAAAAACTAAAAAATACAAGGTAAAAATTTTGTTTTTTGGTTTCCCGTTTTTGGTCCCCCCCAGCCACATTGGCAAGGAGTGTCCCCCCCCCCCCCCCCCCCCCCCCCTGGACAATGAAAAAAGGCAGAACAAAAACATAGGCAAAACGAAACAGCTGTAAAAAGCCCCCCTAATAAAGCAAATGGCCTTCCCAAGGGGAAATTTATAGAGACCCTTGTTTCCATCTGTGGTGGTGACTTCTTACTGGTTATCAGATCACTTTGTAGGAGTATAGGGCAGGAATGTTGTAATTCAGTAGGGTAAACAAAATGAAAGAATTTATGAGTGCCATATTTCCATGGAAGTGTGGCAAAATGACCAGATAATAGGAAATTGCACTCTGCCTTCCCAGGATAGGGCATTCCTGCCTCACACACAATATTTTAGTAGTAAATTGGAATCAGCTATACTGTGGTGAATCCCTGGTAATGTCCCAGTCTTAGGCACCTCAGGAGAAACCTTCTCTCCGAGGCCCGAGACAAGAATGGCCAGTACATTCTAGCCAAAGTCCTTCGGGAAGATGTTTGCGCTGTCAGCAACATTTTTAGGTCTGTATCAGAAGTAAGTCTGCAGAAGCTATAGAATTGATTTTTTATGTAACTAATCTGCTCAACGTCTCCAAAGGTTTTATAAAAAAGAATTTCATTCTCAGCAAATAATATCAGTGTCTATGACCTTGGTTGTCCTGATGCCAGAGACCCTTAAATCAGTCTGTCAGTTAATCATCTGCCAGGGCTAATTACCTAATTAGCACTCACAAAGGTTGCCCCCTACATTCTCATGGAGCTTGCCAAAATTAAAGAGGTTTGGTGACATTAGAGCTCTTTGTATCACACCCCTTCTGATTTTAAAGCCACATCCTCAGTCTCCGTGTTCATCTTCCTTGAAGGTTTTCCAAATATTTCAGTATTGTTGTTCAAGTCCTAATGACCTTAAGCAATGATGTTTAACGAAAGAGTCAGAAGCATTTTTAAAATCTATAAAGGCAGTATACAAGTTCTTAGCCTAACATATTGCATTTTTCATTTACTCATTTAGTATTAAATACATTTACATCCACTCCACCATTTGGCATAAAGCCTTTGTCTCTCAAAGAGGTGGATAGAAATTCAGTTGTCTCCCGGCTAAAATCTTTTGAAAGCCACTGCTTACAATAGAAGAGACATTTATAGGCAGGAAATCTCCTGGCTATAGGGGATTATTGTTTTTTTTTCTTCTTCTTCTTTACAGCATCGTGATTCTCCCCTTTGCCCAGTCTTTGATAGCTGTTTTTGTTGAGATGGTAAGATCTT
>NC_087202.1:104599234-104654234 GCF_015104395.2 Macrobrachium nipponense | reverse complement strand
CGGAACGGTAGTATTTGCCGGTGTCTGGTCTGGCCGTCTTCGATTTTTGTCGGGGAAGTCTCCTGAAAGGCGTTGACGACGGGGGAAGGAGTGGCTCAGATAGGACTGCAATGGGGAAGGAAGGAAAAGCGTCCAAGAAAGTGTCAAACAAAGGTTTTCATCAAAGTAAAAGATTCTCTCTCTCTCTCTCTCTCTCTCTCTCTCTCTCTCTCTCTCTCTCTCTCTCTCTGACCAGCAGAAGCCGTTTGTTTCTCCTTTTGCGTGTTTATCCAGACTATTGCTCGATGAACCAAGGGGCCAGTGGGAACAGCTAATGAGCAGCGGAAGCGCTTATAAAAATACTGCGTCGTCATCATCAGGGTTATCACCAGCTACGCATATGATCGATCGCCCCTTAGGTTCACAATAGCAGCTATTCAGCGGTGGATATGTGTCACGATACCTAACACGGGGAAACGCTGATTGGTATTCCAAGGAAGCAGGCGCGCGTACGTATACACGCATCCGGAATGACTTGCCTGGCGTGCACGTGACTCTCCTCCGCGCTTCCTCCTGCTGCCGCTGCTGTGGTCGCGTGGCGCGCGACTTCTTCTTCTTCACTCACTACTGACTTGCTGCTGCTGGTGCGAGAAGCCGGCACAACTGACGGAGGCGCAGTTGGAAATGACTGTGACACACAAAAGGAACGAAGGGCCCTTCCTGCGGCAGAAGGAACAAGTAATTTTTAGGCGTTGACGCAAGGAATATAGGCGCAGAAATTTAAATAGAGGAGTTCAATGCTTTCAAAGTCAGCTTTGCTAAATTCCCCGTTTATATCAGGTGTACTATGTATTTTCAAGTTAGTTGGTGGGTTTCTCTGGGACTGTGCTCAGATCTTATCCGGTGCACTCCTTTGCGTACAATTTTCAGTACTCTTGTCGTTTGCCATTTCTCTTTGGAATCCCATTAGTATAGAAGTGTAATGTACATATCTTTCATAATGTTATTTACCTGTAATAAATAACCTTACTGCATAAAAGACAATTTCTTAACCACTTTTAATAACACTTTCGACGAAATGTAGTAGTTAGTAAAGTTTTAGTTGTTTGCATTGATAAATGAATACAGTGTCCAGGGTATATTTATTATAGATAAATTCGTATCTCATTTTGTTGTAATATATGAATTTATTCATTTTCTGAGTTTATCACACCATCAGTTAATACAGGATAGTTTAGGGGTATGGCCCTCGGACAAAATTGTAATTTTATTTTCTTTTCTTTAAGCAGTATATCAAAGGAAATCAGATTATCGATTCTTGGCCCAATCTCCCCTCTTGACAGTTCTTATTTACATGTCATGATTTTGTGTGTGTGTATGTATGTATTATATATATATATATATATATATATATATATATATTATATATATATATATTACACACTCACACACACACACACACAACACACACACGTATATCACCAGGAAAACCTCAGGTACAGCAGAAGTTACAACTGGTTTTATGACTTGAGAGTCACTTGTTTGCACCCTTTTCCTACGTTTGAGAGACCTGAGTTCGATCACGATGTGTGTTAGAAATTCACATGTCTATCTGACATTATATATATATATATCTATATATATATATATATATACATATATATAGCATATATATAGTGTATATAATTTATATATGTGCGTGTTTGAATGTGTATATATACACATACACATATCAAAATGACGTAAATGTACATCTTTCCCCAGCCGATGCTGCTGCGTCCCAGACCGGCTCAATCATGGCGCCGATGGCAGGCCCATACATGTTGTGACAGGTTGCTCAGGGAAGATTTTCATCGCAAGCCCCCCCCTTAACAGCGGTTGATAAAACTCGGCCTCTAGAGAAACTGATATTGATGTTAAATGGATTTGTAGTCATTTATGTTAACTCATGGTACCAAATTTGAATGCAGTAGGCCCATCTTTGATCTTTTGACTTGTTATTCCCAAAGGGAATAACGGGCTATCAGTGTCAGGGTAGATAGGCTACGACCCCTTCTTCCCTTCTGGTAAGTCAAAAGGGCATAGGCCTCCTGCCCTCTAATATTGTGGGAGATCCTCGGGCCTCATTCGTAGGGGGAGAGTTGCTCCCCCTTAGTACTGAGGGTGGCTTATGGCCACCATTTTGTCGGGAGCCTGTTTGTACCCATAAAAACACTTCTAAATAGATGGCAATTCTGAAAGCTGTTAAAAAATGAGGGGTTATGAAAAAAAGGGGTTATAACCCCCTTAGAAACGTCCTATGAATTTTGGATTTTGACTAAAACCTTAAGGGATTAGAAAAAAGATGGGTTATGTCCCCCATCGAAATGGCCCTTGAATTTGGGATTTTGAGTAACATCTTCCTTGGGGAAGGGAGGTATATGGTTAAAGTGTAGTAACTCTAGCTTTCATAGTTTGGGTGTGCATGGCGAACAAACAGACAGACACAGATTGCCATATATATATATATATATATATATATATATATATATATATATATATATATATATATCTTCTTAATCTCTAGTTGATTGAAGAGTTTATCTATCAGATCTGAATCCCAGGCTCCTTTTGAGTAAGTTCAACGTATCTCTTTGTTTAATCAGCGCTGATTGTATCATCTGGCTTTTGACCTGACAATTGCTGTTGTAAATTATACATGACATATTACAGTTTGTTTTGTGATTATGGTAATTTATATGGTCAAAAATAGCAGAGATCTATTGCCTATATTTTACTGAACATTTATGTTGTATTTGTCTTTGGGGAAGTGATTAACTTGTAAAATGTATGTAGGATTGGTCAAAGTCAAGGCAAGGGATTTCATATATTCCTGTGTCTTTGGGGGTTGACTTTTGTTGAATGTTAATTAAGGATTTGGCTAAGGTAATTGGATAGATACAAACAAAAGAGTTAAGAGTTTCTAGGTCTCTGTGTCAACTTCTTAATCCTGTCCAGGTATGGGATTTTGATTTTATTGTTGGAAGTCTCTCTGTTCATGTTTTGAAGGGGTCGATAGAAAATTATGTTTGCTTTATGAATTGCTTTTCCAATTACATGGTCAGTGTACTTTAAGGCCAGGAGTACGCAAGCTACTCTGTTGGCGTTGGTGTGTGGCGGGGATGTGGCTTCACACAGGTTTCCATTATTTATAACTTAAGTCAAGCAGGTAGATAACAGCGAAACGGTAGAGTTTGTTTTGCATATCAACTTTTAAATGGAAACCCCAGCTACAGTGCTAATTTTCCTATTGCCAGATATGTTTGTCTGAACTCCCAAGTGAGAGCAGACATATTGTATAATACACTCTTATGAAAATGTACAAACACTGACTGAATGATCGAACTCGTTTTTCTGATTTCGAATATGTATTTTCATGTATCTAGCTTAAATTGTAATAGGATTGTTTTACATTTGTTATCTTAAAACTGTGACAGCATAAAAAAAAGAGAGAGAGAAAAAGACATGGCTCAAAACATCCGTCACCAAAATGGATGTGTCGCGAAAATAGCTGTGTAAAAAGCCCTGCGCCAAAACGGCTTCGCCAAACTATACCAAGCCCCTCGATGTTTACCTTTAATAAGTTTATATTAAACCTAGTTACCGTGTCAGCTTTTTTCGTTGGGTGCTGTTAATTTTAGCTTTGGTGTGGCATTGACAAATTGATGACCACTGCCATACATGCTCCTCTGTAGCTCTTGATGGTAATATGATCTTTGTGGTTTTTATGACCGGTGGTGTCCAAGTGTATTTATAGATGTCCTTTTGTTTGTAAAAATTACCTCATTTACCAAACTATTTCATTGGTTCAGAGAAAATGTAACTGGTTTTACCAATTTGTTCTTGTGGCGTGGTGCCCAAAGTAAAGAAAAGAAGGAAAACGAGAGATTGTACACAACTGTGCTAATATGCTTGACCACTGGCTGGGTTTATGCGGCGGCAACATTTTTTGGCAAGATGGCAGCGTCTGTGATCTGGCCTGGTCTCGTTTCCTTGTTGCCGTTACCATTCACTATATGTGACATGGTCAAGCAGTTGGTCACAGAGGATGTATGACGTAAATCATGCCATAAACACACTCCCTTATTATTAAGAGTTGTTGGTAAGAGCTGGACATTTATGCCCTAAAAATGACGACGATACTAAGTGAAATGAGACCAGCTCTCACAGGTACTGCCGTCAGGTCAGAAATCACAACCCTGACCAGTTGGGAACCCTTTACTTATATTGATGCGTAAGTCCAAGAAAAAGTAGTATCTTTGAACGAAGGAATAAAACTCGGCATGTGACTGAAGTCTTCATGAACCCGTAATTAGTTAACAGTTGCTATATCAGAAAAATGTGAGATATAGCGTTGGACGTAATTAGGCATTGTGAAACGAAACTTTAAGCCGACCCTTATACTCGTATACATTACATGTTTTACTCCATACTTTTCATTAACGGTATGAAACTCGGTATTCATGGATATAAAAATGCATGAAAATTATTTTATAAGGTCGAGGAATTAATGTAATGCTTATTAATGCTACACAATTATACATATGCATTGCTGCTTGACAACTTTAAGCTTACATAACTTGCTAATTGTGATTGAAGATTTGCAGTAATCTACTGTCGTATTTGTTAACTAAGAGAAAATACATTAGGTTTTATTTTTCCTCATGTAAGGGTAAGCAATATCTTAGGATTTTCATTTATAGAGAGGCGATACAACTGTACCATAATATGGAGTCCATAATAAAGTTATAATCAATTTAAGGGCGATCATCTTTATCTTATACGAATTTTGTTCACAATAATAATACTATCTTTAACTGGAAAATATAATGAGGAAATTGAAATTGTAAAATGATAGCCGCATTTAGGAAAAAACTCACAAGTAAGCAAATGAAGATAACAAGTATGAAATCTTCATTTGCTTACTAGTGAAAGTTTTTTCCTAAATGCGGCTATTACTTTACAATTTCAATTTCCTCATTATATTTTCCAGTCAAAGATAGTATTATTATTGTGAACAACATTCGTATAAGATAAAGATAATCGCCCTTAAATTGATTATAACTTTATTATGGACCCCATATTATGGTACAGTTGTATCGCCTGTCACTATTGGGCTAAGGAAAGCCTTTCATTGAACAAACTGTATATATATATATATATATATATATATATTATATATATATATATATATTATATATGTATATATGTATATGTATGTATGTATGTATGTATGTATGTATGTATGTATGTATGTACACATACACACAGCCCTTCCTCTCAGAAGCCGACATTATTAAAATCTTTTGTAGCATTCTTGTTAAACGTAAACATGCACGAAATGGGTTTCCTTCTCCCCTACATGGTTTAAGACATTGTTTAACTGATCCATCCTAATTTGATCAGGTCTCAGGATTAGAAAAGTGAAGCATGGTCAGGTGTTCCCGTGTTCATTCCATTAGTCAGTCAATGCGTTATTAGTCGGATTCAGACGAGACATGAGTCAGAAGCTATGACTAGATAATAGTTCACCCTATCATAGAGATTATGATACTTTTAAGAAATATTATCCTTCCGAAATTCGCTGTTTCATTGTAAAGATAAATCATCTATGTAAGTCTGACCAAGTACAACCAAGTAGACGGATAATGGCAAAAGGGAATTAGTAGCAGCAAATTTTATTACTACAGTAAAGCAGCAGATTTGAAGTGAGTGAGCTAGTACTGAGATAGCATATCAGCATTGAAGTTTGGCAAAAATTCTTATCATGCTAAGCAAAGGGCGATAGATATGTGAAATGCTTTTCACAATGCAAGTAGGTTACTAGACCACATACGGCAGTTAGAAACCACAAACAGACGAAAATCCGACATCTTTACTTATTTCACAAGATGGTTATTGTATTTCTAAATAAACTTTGATATTTGCTGACCATAAGCAGATAGCCAGGTTAAAACGGTTACGTAGCGCTTGAAAAGTCTTCCCCCAGCATTGATTCCAAATACACTTCTTCTTAATGGTCTGAGAGAGAAAGAGAGAGAATGTTACGTAAGCAACGTGTGTGGTAAGATAATGCTTATCAAGTAACTTATCGAGGAATGAATTATAGGCTGCGATTAACGCTGAGTGTTGCTGCACCTCTGAAATCTCTGTCGATAGTAGATGCTACCGGTATGAGTTAGAATGATAGCCACATGAAGTACACAGCTCAGCAAGGTTTACTAAAGCCCTTCCATACTTAATGGGTATGAATTGTTTATGCTCGTGCAAGGGCGGTTTGATGTCATTTTTAATGGAATGCTGATGATTATTAGGATAATAAGTGCGCACGCTAACAGAAAAAAAAAAATTGAACTTATCTGTGAGACTTATAGCAACATTTGATTACCGAAATTTGAGTTTTTTCTTTAAGAATCACAAATTTAATGTTAATAGACCTTTCACCACTTGTTTTATAACACGTTCCATTTAACATAACGAGCTTCGTTTCATTAACTTTCAATCTGTTATATTAGTTACTTTTGATCATTATGAGATCATTTACAGTCTGGTTAACCATTCATCATGAGTAGAGTTGAATTGGTTTGATTTAGGCACCCAAACCGAACAACGGGTCACTTACAGCTCTTCAACGTTTAAGATTTTTAATAAAACAATGAAAAGAGTGAGTTGTGTTAATAAGACATTGAAAAGAGGGAGTTGAAGTGGTCGGACAACACGATAAATAAATCCAGGAAGTAACGAAGATGAAGTACAAGGATCTCCTCTATTTAGAAATGAAGTAGGCACGAAAGGAATCTGTGACTATTTTCATATCATCATTGAATTAAAAAACCACTCTTCTGGAAGAGAGGTAGAAAAATTACAGGTAGATTGATTCCTTGTTAATCTCAAATTCTCAGGTTCAGTGGTTTTGCCATATGCTGACGATGTTAAATTTTTGGGAATGACCTTTGACTCAAAACTCTCTTGGGCCAAACATATTGATAACCTTAAATGCAAAATAAAAGCATCTTTTAATCTTTTTAAAGTTGTCTCTGGATATGAGTGGAGAGCTGACAAGAAATCTTTTTAAGAATTTATGATGCACTCCCTAAGTCATAACTAGATTATGGGTGTCAAGATTTATTCTTCAGTGTGTAAAAGTAACTTAATGAGCTGCATAATATTGTCCCTAACATTGGATTACGAATTTGTTCCAGGGCATTCCGAACATCCTTGTCGTAAGTCCTTATGTAGATACCCATCAACTACCGCTTGACTTACAATGAGAGAAACTGGGTCTGCGTTGCTTAAATCGCTTTAAAAGCAGTACTAAAAATCCTTCAAAGAAGGTCATTCGCCAACTTGGCAACAGAAAATTTAAACCATGGTCATCTGTTCCTTTCCAGGTGAGTCAACCTCCAGAAGTAAATAATGACATGTTAAAAAAAAATCAGAATATTTCACAGTAGGTTGCCTCTAGATTCCGCCCATGGCATATCCCTAAGGCAAACGTTTGTATGAATTGGCCAAGAATTTATTTTTAGAACATGATGTAACCCATGATAGTGCATATAAAATATATACAGATGGTTCCAGTCGAGAGAGGGAGTTGGGCTAGCTGTAATTACAGAAGATTCTTATGAGGCTGCAAGTTTCGGCATATACAGTAGAACCTTCTGCAATTAATAGAGCATTAGCTATTGTTAATCACACCAACAAAAAGACATATGTAATATATTCGGATTCTAGAAATGTTTTGGAAAGTCTAAACAGTCTCAATTCACCCTATTCTTTGACTTTCAAAGCTCGTGAGTGGATTTTCGAATTTCGTGCAAGAACAAATCTATTTTGTTCTGCTGGGTTCCTTTCCATGTGGGGATCAGCGGCAATGAAAACGCTGGTAGAGACGCAAAAAGGGTGTGAAATTAAAGATAATTGGATATCCATGAATTTCCATGCATTGACATGAAGTCTCCTATGACAAACTAGATTCGCCGCCAATGGCAGGAGCGATGTAGAGATGGAGGACTGAAATTGTTTTAACGGGGTTTCGTATTGGTCATTCCCGATTGACATAGCCTTAATCTTGATGGAAGTGATGCTCCAGTCTGTGCTCGCTATGGCAGTCTGCTGACAGTTGAACGCAATTTGGTCTTTCAGGGAAACAACTTGCATATACTTTAGGAGACGATATTGATATCGACAACCTTGTAAAACTCCTAAAAGAGATTGATATACATTAAAAAAACTTGGTTTATTCTTCTAAGATAATATACCAAGTACCTCATGCATACAAGCGTATGCACTTCTCCACCTTTAACCCATTTTTATGTGGGGTCGCATACAAGCGTATTTACTTATACTTTTATTTGTATATAATTTTTTATGACAAATGGTTGTTACGTTGTTATTCCCTATAGGTTATTGTCACCTTCATTTAGATTTCATTAATCATCAAGTTATTTATTTCATTCCACTATGGTTCTGAATGACCAAAATAAGTCCCAGTGTTTGTGCTTGTTTCTAAAATTCATAATTTAGCCATCCGATATCCTTAGACATACTTCTATATAGCATTAATCTATCCATCCAATATCCTGAGGCATATTTCTGTTATTGCGGTTGTGGTGAATGTCAGAAGGTTGCATCTGGGACGAGGTTAATGTAAGGCGAATGAAGGAAATCGATATATCAGTTCATTTCGATTAAAGTCTGTTGTACTGCAGTGTACCTTATATATTCATGTTTCCTTCTCTATTTATATATTTTTATTCGTTACTAAACTGTAAAGCAATCCTCAGAGAGTACGTCTTTGATACGTACGCGACACTAAAGGTTTTTTATAAGCTACCGGTGGAGTACTTTTGGAGATGGCGTTATCACTTCGACTAGCAAACATGGCAGTTGATAAGACTCGGTCGACTGAAGAAGGTGGTTGGGGGGAGAGGCTTAAGAAGAGGAGGAAAAATCAACGTGTGTGGTAAGATAAGGAGAGAGAGAGAGAGAGAGAGAGAGACAAAGAAGTCTTTAACCGAATTGCACATCATTAAAAACGTAGACATTTTTTCCTTATGATTCATCCCCATGGACCGAGATATGTCTTATATGAGATCTCTCGTGGACACACTTTCGCTACCCGGAGCTATTTTTATGAATAGGAGATTCAGTTTTGACGTCATAGCTCCATCTTCTGATCTGAATTTTCTCTCTCTCTCTCTCTCTCTCTCTCTCTCTCTTCTCTCTCTCTCTCATCTGGACAGCTTATTGACCTTAGCTGTACTGCAAGTATACAATTTTCTTGATAAAGTCCGCACAACTTATGGATCTATGAATATAAAACTTCGAAAAGATCAGTATTAAAACATGGTTTAACGTGATAGAATCGAGGAGAAGCTATACTTCCCCTCGAGTAGGTTCCTTCACGTGGTGAGGGGGTAAGGGATTCTGCCTTCAAGTTTGCGAAGGCTGGATTCTGATGGAACGCCTACAAAAAAACTTTTGGCATTAACTTGCGTGGTCATTTCCACTTTCGAAAAATTTTACTGCTTGGGTGGGTCTGGGAGGGGTTCGTGGTTTGGAGGGGGTTTGCATTCGAAGCTAATTGTGGGAGTTGTGGTGGTGAGTCGCCACCCAATACGGTTTGGACCCGAGATGGTGATGGGATTTTCCCATTGCTATCTTGAGGGCGGAACCATCTCCAGGGATCAGCCCATCGGAATCCAGGGGGGGCTGGTTTTTGAGATAGGACTCCTGGCTTTTGTCCGGAAGCTCACCATTATGTTTGGAGTGGAGAGTCGATCCCCATTAGTGGGGCAGAATTCCCAGCAGGCAGATTGGCCTATACCTGGGCCACTACAAGCATATTGGTGCCATCCCAAAAGGGTAGGGTATTGGGCAGACCGTGGGGAAGCACCTTCTACGTGTGCCATTGGTGGAGAATGTCAAACCCTGTCGAGTCCCCGATACCTTGTTGGTCTTCCCAAGCAGTAGTTGTGTGTGTGTGTATGTTTTCCCCATTTTTTTTTTTCATTTAACCTCCCATGAATAATCTGTCTGGTACACCGTCCCCTGGACCCCCCGACTCTTTGGCACCGTTGACAACCTTAGGCTTGGATAAGGACCTCCCTTTGCCATCCCCAACCTCCTCCAATGAAAACATCAAAGATTCTTTGATTGTTACTACGAGCCCTTATGTAGTTCAGAACAGAGGAAAGAATAGCAGATTTAATAATAGAAATAAGAATGTTAATCTTGATATTGGAATTTTACTTGGATCTCAAGAAACTGAGACTTATAACAAATCTCTCTCTATTGACCTCGAGAAAAGCCTAAAAGAACTTAATATATTTGATGTCCATAGAGATATTGTAAAATGCATTGGCAGAGAACCAAAGATAGCTTCTCAAGGTGAAGGAAGCATGCTTGTTGAAGTTTCATCACCAGATGAAAATAGAAAATTACTTTCTATTAGTGCTGTAGAAGGAAGCACAGCAAAATGCACTCCTCACAGAACAATGAATCAGTCTAAAGGAGTAGTGTATAGTACTGAACTCCGACATTATTCTGAGGACACTCTCCGAAAAGAATTTACTGATCAAAAGGTGGTGGATGTGAGACGAATCAAGAACAGAGTACAGTGGTACCTCGACATACGAAAGGCTCAACTTACGAAAAACTCGAGATACGAAACAAATACGAAAAATTTTACAGCTCTACATACGAAAAGTTTTCAAGATACGAAAGGTTGTTGCTGTAAAGTCCCGAGATTCACCCAGACCACCGAGAACAATTTTAAAACTCCCGCGCCGCCAACTGAGTAAACTCGCCACCATCCTCCCGCTCTCCCATTGGTTCCTGATGCCAATCACCCCATAAGGTCCTGCTCTCCTATTGGTCAGCATCTACCCCTTGTGCTTTAAGTATTCTATTGGTAAAAGGATGCTGTAAATTGAAAAACTTATTCATGCAATACATTTAATAAAAAAAACATTAGGTAAAGATAGAATAAAGAATAGAAATGAATGGTTATTATACTGTTTGGTAGTTTCAGTAGTTGAAGAGAGATAATGAAAATTTATGGCTTACTGTGTAAAGTGATTGCTTGGCGATCGTTCGATACTCGTAAGTGCTGGATGTAAACAGAAGTTTGGAAGCTTTTTTTTGTTTGTTTATTATAGTTAATGGTTACTTAATAATTATTTGAAATGAATACATGCAATACATTTAATAAAAAAAATCATAAAATATAAAATAAATCAGACTGCCAACAAATACGTATTTTTTAGAATTCTTCTTCTGTTTTATTATTACGTTACGTATACGTATGTTTCATTATAGCTGTCAGTAACTCGGTATCTCCATTAGGTAAAGATAGAATAAAGAATAGAAATGAATGGTTATTATACTGTTTGGTAGTTTCATTAGTTGAAGAGAGATACTAATGAAAATTTATGGCTTACTGTGTGCTAGGAAAAATGATTGCTTGGCGTTCGTTCGGTACTCGTAAGACGGGTAAGAGCTGAATGTAAACAATCGATTGGAAGGTTTTTTTTTTGTTTGTTCGTGTATTATAGTTAATGATTAATTAATAATTATTTGAAATGTGTACATACTGACTATTTATACATTTTATTGGCATATTCTAAGCTTTTAGCTCTTGGGTTTAGATGTCAGAATCATAGACTAGGCTACAGTAGCAACCGCTAACATAGGCTAGGCTTATTGCTAAGGAACATATGCTAAAGTCCTAATATATGCAGTAAAAATGAGGTTGAACATTACATGCAGTTGAATATTACTCAAGTATGTACAGTATTTTGCCTTTTTGGAGTCATATTTCTTCCGTCGGATCGGCGTCATAACCCTAGAACATGTGTTTTAGGCCTGGAAATATAATTTACTGGGGTGTTTTTGGAGGGCTTGGAACGGATTAGCCATTTTACATGTAAAATGTGGTCCAAGATACGAAAACTTCATGATACGAAGGGCGCCTCGGAACGGATTAATTTCGTATCTCGAGGTACTACTGTATTGGGAATATTACATCCAACACCTACTTTGATTCTCACCTTTGATTGTTTGAGACTCCCTAAATTTCTGAAAGCTGCACGGCTTCACTTGCCAGTTAGACAGTATATTCCTGCTCCCAGAAGATATTTCTATTACCAAATGTTTGGACATTTGATTACAACATGCAGGAAAAAAGAAAGGAATGAACCAGATAGTACTTCCCACTGATGACTCTTTCAGGAGCAGTGGCTCCCAAGAGTTCCTAAGTATTAACACCTCGTTCATAAGGCATGTTTGTGTAATACTTTCAGTCAGTTCTGGGGCTAAGTCTACTTTCTTGAATTGTTAGTATCCTGCTTAGGCAAGCTGTATTTATCATTGTGAGTGGAAGTATCTGTCATAATCATCTGCCAGCTTTCCTGCTCCCAGTTAATAATAATTATAGGTTTTATGATACACTGGTTCTTCTCACTAGTCATTTTTTTAAGAATTCTGTCTATTTTGGTCGTAGTTAACGGGAATCTTTGCCATTTCTTTTGATGTAACCCATATTGCAAATAATTGATCTGCCATATGTTGTCACAGTTGGTATATCAGTGGTAACTTCGTAGGTTTGTGCTTGTTAAATAGCTCAATGAATGTGGCTATCCAAGTAGTTGCCTAGTAACAAGGACTTTTGTGTGTTGATATTGACAATGTACATTCTAATCAGTGTTTGAAGGTTTCCTCCACTCCCATCTCCCTATCTTCCAGCATACTGTCCAGCCACCCAAACTGCCTCTTTTCCCCCCTCCACTTTGGACCACCTTGTCATAGAGAGGGGGGTTAACTGCTGGAATTCGTTTTGTTTCCAGTAGAAATGTGGAAGGTAATAAGGTTCCTAGGACACTAATCCGTACTTTTGAAGGGCCCGATGTTCCGTCATGTGAATATTGAAAGTGAAAGAATAGCAGCCAAGCCATTCAGAGACCTTTACAATTACAGTTGTTTAAAGTATGGACACCCATCACAAATGTTTAAAAACGGAAAAATTTGGGGTCCTTGCACCTATGCCTGGACATGGAGATTACACACTTGAAGCCAGGTGCATCAACTGCAATATGAATCATAACTCAATCGACCAGAATACCAACAATATAAAACTGAAGAAGCAGATCTGAACAAATCTGCTACTGGACATACATGTATAGGGTGTGCAAAAAGATTATGGAAGGTCAAAAGTTATGCAAGGGCAGTGACAACTATAAAACTTACAACCAAATACAGCTCCTTCATCACCTAGCACTCACAGGGTAGATGTGCTTTCCTTGAAGAGAAATTGTAAACGAGTCTATCACTTCATAAGGTCTTACCGGTGCCTGTGGTCCTCAATTCTTCCCTTCCCTAACAAATGGCTCGATGAAGCTCTCTCAGGTAATATCTCTGCCAGATCTAGGGAAGCTTCACCCAGTATACAGCTACTATGTGCACAAGATGTATAGATGTCTGACCTTGGTACTAAAAATACTATGACAGAGGTGGAAACCCGCTCGATTTTTAAGGAATGTGTTGAAGAATAAAAACTTTTATATTCACTGGGGGCTCCAAATCCAGTGGATGTGTTGGTTTTGGAGCATATAGTAATGGTTTTCATTGTAGAGGTACACTGCCTGTAACGATGTAAATTTTTTTTACTGTGGAACCGTATGGAATTTTAACTGTTATTAAGAGAATAGCAATTAAAGATCAAGGAATTTTACGTTTTAGTAACTCAAAAAGGGTTTCACAAAGTCTTAAGTGCTTCTAACTCTAGTAATCCATCGGTTTGAAAAATTCAAGTGTGGTTTTTATTTTAATGAATTGCAAAGGAATACAAGTAAAATTTGGTTGGGTTTCAGCACATTTAGAAGTGTCTATTAATGAATAGGCTTACAAATAAACAAAAGAAGCCGTAGTTGATACGCTTCCAAGGAAATATAGACTTCTATGTAATAACTTCTCACCAGCATCAGACCACCTTTTAGGAGTATTTGGCCGGAACGATGGAATTCAGTTCAGGAAAACAGAATAAAAGAAATGACGAGTGTCATAGTTCCATGGAAGTGTAGTAAAATGACCAGAAAATGTTAAACTGAAATCTGCTGTCTGGGTAGGTAGAGAGCATACCTGCCTCACCCACAAGTTTTTATTACTAAAAGAATATCAGTCATACTGTGGTGACTGCCTGGTACCTTTTGACTGTTAAACTTTAATTGACTGAATGCCCCAGTCTTAGTAAGATTTTTACCAAGACACGAATGGCCGGTACATTCTACCCCAAAATCCTCGGGAAGAACATTTTGGTTGTGAAATTGATACGATAAGCTGTTAGTCATTAGTATCAACCTTACATTTTGATACAAGTCAGACAGTAGTTTTTTTTTTTTTTATTAAGAAACTAAACATTAGGAGTCATTTATGAAATTTGTTAAATAATATCTTGAGGTTTTTTTTTTTGATAGAAGAGGGGCTGGGGTAGTCAAGGCTAGAAGATATAAAAAAATTGTTATGAAGGAGGTAATACAGTCAACTAACACTTCTGATTCATTTTTAGTTTTCCGTAAAAGAAAATTATTGAGATAGCTTTGTCTTTCCGTCCCCAGATCTTAGAAAATTGCCGAGGCTAGAGGGCTCCAAATTGCTATGTTGATCATCCAACCTCCAATCATCAAACGTACGAAATTGCAGCCCTTTAGCCTTAGTAATTTTTATTTAAGGTTTAAGTTAGCCATAATCGTGCGTATGGCAACTATATAGGACAGGACACCACCGGACCGTGTTTGAAGTTTCATGGGCCGCGGCTCATAAAGCATTATACCGATCTACCGCAAGGTAGATGTTTGGTGGCCTTGATTATATGCTGTAGAGAAAACAAAAAAACCTTGATTGTTTTCCCCCCCGAAAAAAAAAAATTTCGTCCCTCCCCCCCCCCCCCCCTCTTTTTTTTTTTTTTTTTTTTTTTTTTTGTTTTTTTTCTTTTTTTAAAAGTTTCTGATCAGGTCAGCTGGGTTCTCTCTTGTCCTTCCTGCGCAAAGCAGGTAACTTATAAAAGGGAGGCAAATCCATTTAAGCTTTGCATTGCTGGTAAATGATTAGCAAATGTTTTATAGCGAAGAAAAACGAGAAAAATTTCGTACACAGATTATCCGAAAATCATTTATGACTTATGGATATTGCCATGACATTGAAAGGTAATTAATTATATATTTATTATTTTGCATGGGAAAATTCCTGCCAGTTTAAAATTGGAAATATACTTTTGACAGATCAATCGATACCGTTTTAATTCCATTGCCATTATTGAAAACTACTCGTATTTCTCTTGCCTCACTGACTTAGTTTAGCGATCCAATTTAAGTTTTCATGGTTAAAAAACTCTCTCTCTCTCTCTCCTCTCTCTCTCTCTCTCTCTTCTCTCTCTCTCTCTCTCTCTCACACACACACACACACACACACACCATCAAGAAGGGTGGTCACCATGTAAAAACATTTGAAATGTGAATAAAGCCATCATGGTTTATGTAAATTATTCAATTTCCATTAACGACGGAAGTCTTTATACAGATATAATGCATTTAATAATCGATTCCTTGTACCACGACAGTCTTTGTATTAGAATATTAACTTTCATTATTGTAAGCAGTTCATTGAATTTGTCTGGAGTATTGATAACAAACAAAGACACTGCAATAGTAGCCTTGTTTTCCGAAATGCCTCTACGGAAAGATCCTCCAACACGGTTAGTTATGTCACGTGCATAATGTTGACGAATCATTCTGGATTGATCCGGATACCACTGACAGGGCGGACGTTAAGCTGAAGCCTCCGAAGGACTGCGTACCCTCTGAGACTTCAATTGGCTTTTTGCTGCTCGGTTTTGGGATTCCGTTCTTTTCTTGTAAGGTCAGAAACAAGGATGAGAGTGGCGGCGGTCAGTGTGAGGTATAATGATCAGACATTTACTACTCACCTGGCTCAGCGTCTGACGCCGAAGAATCCTAATTTTGATGTGTCCTCAGTGACTCATCTAGGGTTCGGCGGAGGGCTCATGTGACTTGTGTTTTGACGTTGTAACCTCGGTCAGTGTGCCCATTCGAGATGTTTTGTGACTGGTCTTGTTCCATGTATAACGCATGTTCAGTAGCCGTCCTCATTTGTTTTGGTGGCAGTTTCTCCGAGTGTGTACAAGTCTTCACTGATTTGTAGTATATCTTGATGGTACAAATTCATAGACTGTTGATGTTTTTGACTTCGAGTTGAAAATAAATGGTGCCGTTCATAATGATGGTATAATAATAATAATAATAATAATAGTAATAATATATACACAATAATAATACTATCTAGAAGTCTAGCAATTGTGTACTACAATTGCTACAGTGTACTATATTCAGTATTAAGAAAAACTTGAGAGCTATAATTATGTTGCACCATTTAAAGTTATCTCTTGTCAATTGGTATCCTTACAGGTATCACTTATGGAAAGCATATTTTAAAGTCTTATAAGGGAAAGACACATGCTCTTAGGCAAGATTGTTAGCCAGCTTTGTTCAGACAAAATGATTTCTGCTCTTATTAACAATTGTTGTCCGGATTACATAAATAGTAGAGTGGTTGTAGAAGGACATACTGATGCAGTAACATTAATGAGCCTTGGTTTCATTAAAGACTGTGCTTAGTGTTCAAGCCTAGCTGGGATGATCACACCACCACAGCACCGTGAAGACGCCTGTGGTATAATAGAAACCAAGGTGCCATCTTCCAGTATTATTGATAATCCTGAGATAACTTGAAATTGAAGGTCATTAAAGGGCTAGAAATTATTCTCACTTTTGAGTTAAGGCTTGATTTGCTCCTAACAGCCGATACTGTCCCAATTGCTGTGTGAAACCCAAATTGAAGTACAGATTCAGTATAATAATCTCCCTGTGACACGTAGATATGAATATTTAGCTAAATTGCGCAGAGAATTCATTGATATGAGAGAGAGAGAGAGAGAGAGAGAGAGCCCTGATCGGGAATAGTAGAATATGTCAGCTATAACGAAGAAAGAATAAATAAATATATTTGAAGACAGCCGTGTACCCTATATCTGATGAAGAAGCCTACGTGTATAACTGGAAAGGAGAGGAGGGGGGGGATCAAGCATGAGCCGTTTACCGACCTGGCCTCCTATCTGGCAGCCAAGCAGACGCATAGAGAGTCTAGACTCCCCACGCACACACACACACATTTAATATATATATATATATATATATATATATATATATATATATATATATATATATATATATATCATATATTATCACACCGTGATATATAGATATGTGTATAAAATCGCCATGCTACAATTGTCGTTTAATATCGAATTCACGCTACTTCGGGAATATCCCCGAAAGGGAATTATCGCCGAATGGGAATTTTTAAAGGATAAATGGAATGGTATTGAAGAGTCTCGAACACTCGACACAGTAACTTTCCAACGACTACTTTGGTTACCGTAGATAATCATTATAGTCTTAAAAGGAAGGCCTCAGCTGGGAAGCATAGTGGGAAAGGTTTCAGTGCAGACTTCTGTTACATATCGGCGTAGTTTTATTAATTCCACATTTCAGGGACCAGCCCCATTTTCCAGCTGGAAATTAAATAATAAATTAAAGTTCAAACTCAAGTACCATTTTCTGTATGGGAATGAAGACGAGTGACTAAAATAACGAAAGCATGTCCGTTGTTTATGCCAGGTATGGAGGAGTGGAGGTAGTTTGCTTGTTCAGTTTCGGAACAACAGTTGTTTTTTTTTTTAAAGAGCGATTCGGAATTTCGGAGACCGTTAGTTGTTCTGGAGAAGACGATTTGTAAGATTTTTATTTGCTTATATAAATTCGATATTATTGCATCTTTTTGCATGGTTACTGCTGCTAGGAGATTTAGATAATAATGTTACTCAAGGACCTTTGAGTTTTGTGTGTATGTGTATACGTATATTGCTACTTTTTGTCTACCTTGTGTTAGCATTTTTTGTGATGATTTTGTACATATTTGTAGTACTTGAATGTTACTACAATTCTTTTGTGTACACATATCATAAAATTTGTCAAATGTTAGCAGTATTACTGGTTATATATATAATATTGCATATGCAAATATTGTTATTTCCATAAAAAAAAAAAAGCTCAGGCCCCTATGTAATCTATTCAGACCTTAAGCAGTCTTCTTGAAGCTCCGATATATTCTCCTAGATCGCATCTAGGACAAGTATAGAAATAGACAATGTTAGATGCCATAAGAGTGTTCAACGTGTGTTTATATTTAAAAACAGATGGAATTGTCAGCGGGTTTGTTGACATCAGGTAACATGTTATGGCCAGACAATAAGATAAAAAGATTTATTGCAATTTGGTGCAGATTTTTGTATTAAGTAAAAATGGAACATTACCGTAGAAAGGCAGGTATCTTAGGTTACAGTCGGATGATTATTATTATTAAATAAATAAATAAATAAATAAATAGTTCAACCAGACCAATGAGCTGACCATTAGCTCGCATACGGCCAGCCCGAAGGATTAGGATGAAATGCCAGGTCCAAGCAGTGGGACCAATAAAGGGTTTCGGCGTGGTGATGAAAATACAGGGTTGCCATGCCGGCCATTAACCCCGCCGGCCAACCCAAATTATTCTGCGGTGCTTGTTAGGTTATGGTTTCTGACTTGAAATGATCGTGCACTGAATGCTAGGTTACTTTTATAAACAGGTTGGTATTAAGTATACATAGTATTACATAAAATAACATACACAGCTCTCTCTCTCTCTCTCTCTCTCTCTCTCTCTCTCTCTCTCTCTCTCTCTCTCTCAGTGATAAATAATTTGACTATGTATAAGAGGATAATTACGAATTCCTTATGAAACACTATTTTCTTTGTACAAAGTAGGATATGTCATTCTGTTGATCATGTCCTCGGTTGGTTCGAATTCAAGGCAACCATTTAGTTTCTCCTTGAGACACTGTGATGTGGGAAGCACACCATTTACAGTTCTTATCACCAATTTGTGTCACAATCGCCGTTGGAGTAAGGCAAACATATCGCATCAAGGGAGAAATGGGACGGCAGTGCTGTACAATCAATCTCCTTTTCCCCATTTTTTTTCTCTTTTATTAAAAAAAGTACATTTTAAAGTTACTTTTACAATTCGATGCTTATACAATATTTGTAATTTATGTACAAAATCAACAATTGTATAGTCATGATATTTTTTTTATAAATCACTGTGCTTAAATTTACTGTACGTAAATGGCCACATGGCAGGTGAAAAATTAAAGACCAGGTACCCAGCGCTTTCTTGTATTGCGTACACCTCTTCGGGGTACGCAATACACAGAAGCGCATGGTACCTGGTCTTAAATTTTTCACCTTTCATGTGGCTATTTACGTTAAATTTACTGTGTATATGTATACATTCCCCATTTGGTGCTTCCCAGGTCGACAATTTACCCCAGAAAGCATCGACTTGCTGTTCTTTTGTAAATCCTCTGGGAAGTGAATCAGAGGCAGACTCGGTCAGTTTTCTCTACTGCAGTAGCTGTACGTCATCCAGTGATACAATCCGTGGAAAGGACTGTGCAAGGGGAGGTGCAGATGGAAATCTATCTCAGAGCCTGCTGGGGGACTTAGCATGCCGATTTTATAAAGTATATTATGTCATTAAAGTTCCACCGTTTCTTGATTTCTGGTAACAGAAGTTCACTCTCGACGTGGTTGGGAAGTCACGTAAAGCCGTTGGTCCCGTTGCTGAATAACCACTGGTTCCATGCAACGTAAAAATACCATACAAACAAACAAACAAAAACCTTTTTTTGATTTTAGATGATGCCCCACAAAGAAAAGCTTTTCAGCGTTAAAAGAAAACTTCCCTCATTTCGGGTGGGCTTTGCACCACATCTGCACTGTTAATGTAGTTCATCACACCATCACCGAGGTACATCATTGAATTATTCAAATGTTTATCCCCTTTTTTGGGGTCAATATCACTTTGCTCTGTCTGCATTACATATTGTCTCTCCATGACGCACAGTACAAATCACAAACTTTATCATGCAACTCGGTCACAACTACTTTTTCAGATTGAAAATAAGGATTAGAATTTTTGAACTTCGGAAGAACCCATTGCAAAAAGAGCAAGTGTCTCCTGGGCTGACACTATTTCTCAGAGGTACACACATCTATGAAAACCAGTTTCAAAGATTCCCATTGTTGTATAATGCAAGACACAGCTGCTGCCAATGAAAGCCGTCGTGTTTGTGATGGGTGCAGCATCTTGTGAGGTTTTAGATTGAGAAAGATTGAAATCGCAGTAGCTGCGCTTGTCTCTGAAATGCATTTCAAAAAGTGATATATGTTTCTGTTCCTAAGATCGCCGTTCGGAAAAAGGTCCGTGGGATTCAGACTCGAGACTCGAGTGTGTGTGTGTGTGTTTTTTTTCTTTTCTTTTCTCTTGAGGAGAGAGAGAGAGAGAGAGAGAGAGAGAGAGAGAGAGAGAGAGAGAGAGAGAGAGAGAGAGAGAGATTAAGCTACATGGTACGGACAGTATTGGTACTACAGTTCATGGTACGCAGACGCTCAATTATGATACATGTGCCATAATTATGGTATGCGTGACAACCCTGCGTGAAAATATTTAAAATAAAAATGAAATAAAAACTGCACAAGACAGTGCTTTTAGAATGGAACACGCACAGATTAAATACATTCACTCATATTTCCAAAAAAAAAAAAAAACAATATTAAGATTCTGAAGTTGGATAAGAACTCGATAACTATGAAAGTGGAGGAGTGCAAATTCTAATAGGTTTTATCTTGGTTGGAGGAGCCGACAAAAGCAATGGGATGAACTACAACGTAGGTTGGGGTGATGGAATGTGAAATGCCCTCCCCAGAAACTCCACCGATGCAGTACACCTCGGCCTTGATTGCAAGCAGCTGATGGACAAGCAATAGCTTGACCCAGAGCTTAATACCTGCAAGACCTCTTTATCGTCTCGGCAAAGGCAACAACAAAAGCACCACCTCCATCCTCTGTGATAGATAACCGCACCAGCCACCCAAGCCCATGGATCCCAGTCACTTAGACGTCACTTCTTCGACATCATCCACAGTCTGCCACACCCTTGAAGGACGACCTGAAGAAGCGCTTTATATGTCACGGCATATCGAAAGACGCAAAGGCGTGGGCCCGTGAATATTCCTCTTGACAACTCTCCGAAATCCAGTATGACACATTCAGGTGTATGCTCCTTTTGTCAACTGCAATGCCGTTTCGCTTATGTCCATATCGACGTTGCAGGATCCCTCCCACGCTCCGAAGTGCATCGTTACCTACTCGGCAAGATCGCCCGAAGCCGCTCCTATGATGGGTTCATCAGCAGCAACATGTGCCAGTGCTTTCCTCTCATCAGGGGTTTCCAGATTCGGCGCACCCGATCACATCACCTTCGACTGATTCACTACCAACTACCTTCACGTCGCAGCTCTGGACGTTCCTAAACAAAACTTCTCTTTGGCACAAATCCAATGGCTTGATCAAGAAGTTCCATCGCACCTTGAAAGCAGCCCTCATCCCTTGTTGCAAGTCTTCGACCTGGTAGTTGTAGGTTCCATGGGTCCTCCTCGGCCTTCGGACCACGCCTTGACCTGTCAGCCTGCGAGTTGGTGTATGGCGATCCGTTCGTGATACTTGGCAAATTCTTCCTCGATAATAACACCTCACCCGACGTCATCAGACTCTGAACCATTGTCGAAAATTTCGCCCCTTGCCACGCATCCTACAAACCAAACAACAAGACCGTATGTATACATATGGCAATATGTATACATTATGTATACATACGAGTGCATACATAGAGTGATGAATATTCAAGCAGGAAGCCCCTAATATTCCTTAAACATCATGAGGTGAAATACGAAGAGAATTCATAAAATAACTCATTTATTATCTGGCATATTATATACATTGATTTTGAATTACCTGTTAAAGGGTTATTGACCTAGTCATGTTATTAAGTGACCTGTTTTTGGCTTAATGTGCTGTCAGTTGCAATATTTTTCATTGTTAGTGTTGTTTCATTATTAAGTAAAAACTACAAAATTACCGGAGTTGATAAGTTGTACTTTATGATATATAAATAAATAGTGACTTGGAATGAATTTAGGAAACTTGTAATGGTCCATTCAAATTTTTCCCTTCTGTAGTTTGTTTTCTCTAAATCAGTGACCCGTAGCAATGTTTTAAGCTAGTTTTCTCTCTCTCTCTCTCACCCACACACACACACGCGCAAAAAAAAAAAAAAAAAAAGATATTGCATGCTTTGGACGCATTTGAAAAGAACTGATATTTTTACTTCCACCCACACACATACAGTTAACACATTGAGGAAAAGAATTGCCCCTTCTGGATGTTTGTTTAAATTAAGATAATTAATTTTTACCATTAGGAAAAGCAGACACTATTCTGCAATTTTAATCCATTAGCGAGGTTAGTTTTACGTTTTAGAGAAGCGCTGCATTTTCCACAGAAACGTTTGGAGTGAGATAAACGTTAGTTCCAAGAGAATGAATGTCATATTGTAGAATTTTTATTTTTCTTCGTCGCTGTAAAATTCCAATATTAGTATATTATAACATATCTGACCTTTAGTGTTACTTGCATTGCACATTGTTTGTTACATGTTATGCCCTAATGTATTTCATTGGAAGGCTGTGCCCCCCTCCCCCCCTTTCTCCTCTCCTTTCTCCTTTCTCCTCTTTCCGGCCTCTTACCCTAAAGCTTGCTTCCATTCCCTAACATTTCTGTGTTAACTGACGCAGTGCTGCGCCACACCAAAATTTCTTTCCAAATTCAATTTGTTGAGTTTGTGGGGAAGGGCGGGGCTTGCAAGGCCTCTCTCTCTCTCTCTCTCTCTCTCTCTCTCTCTCTCTCTCTCTCTCTCTCTCTCTCTCTCTCTCCAGAGAAAAAAAACGTGGGTTTGGCCAGTAGAAGATATTTTACCGAGAAAAACTATCGGGATTGGTGGATAGTAGTTCAAAGGTTCGTGTGGCAAGGAAGAAATTTTAATTGCTTGTTTTTCTAAGGCAAGTGTTCAGCTGCTGAAAGGAAAACCTTTTTACTTCCTTCGACCGTTTGTCCTATATTGAGGCCGATTCTGATAATAATACAATTTTCCTGTATGTCGACAACTGTATTAGTAGTTTGATGCCGATTGGCGTAAACCGATCAGTCAGCTTCTCCATCCTCTCTCTCATCTCTCTCTCTCTCTCTCTCTCAGACTCTCTCTCTCTCTCTCTCTCTCTCCTCTGAAGTTAAAACGGGTATTTGGTGAATATTTATATAGGTCACACGTCTTAGCAACAAATTCACACACACACACACACAGATATATATATATATATATATATATATATATATAATATATATATATATATATATAAATATATATATATATATATATCATATATATATATATATATATATATATATATATATATATATATATTATATGGATGTGATGGTCAAGATATAACGAACGCCAAATAACTGATCGTTATTTGATTGAAGCAACAGTGAGAGTAGAATATTGCATTTATGACCGAGGGTGGCATGGTTTGAGGATATGTTAGACATTCTCTAGACCTTTTTTTCTCTAAACCTTGCTGCTGGAGACTAAATTAAGAAAAGGTAAATACGTAAGAGTTAGGGAGGACAGGACCAAGAATGCTTGTTAGATAACAAAAGTGCTCATAGAACTGATTGGCAAATAAAGAGTGAGTCAGTGTACAAATTAATTTAGAATTATATTAATTACGATTTCAGTTTTATTTTGATTTCCTTTTATTTTAATTTGAGATATTTTGTAATGACTTAGGACAGAAAGTAGATGATCGTTGATTTTTGAGGTTTAGTTGGAAACGCTGGAAATCAGAATTTTTATTATAAGTTGTATGGAAGGTAGTCAAGTGAAGAAAGCTAAGGCAACAAGAATAGCTACGTAACAAGCGAGATGCAGCGTTACGCCAGTGTTATTGGGCATGACGTCCTAAAGACGAGTACTGAACGGGAGGCTTCTCTAGATGTTAGCAAATCATGGGCGCTCTGTATGATCAGTGAATAATAAGAGCTTCTTTATTTTGTACTTAACCATTGCTGTAGCTTCTGGGATGTCATATAACCAGCTTTATTAAGGCTCAGGCTTCTCATCAGACACAAAGGAAACCCAATATCATTCTGCAAATGGGAATGACTGGTGTGGTGTGAAAGTAGTTTAAAAAACAAAGATACACCACATGTTCGTTGTTTGGGGGGTGATGAGGGAAGTAACAGATATAGTTGGTGTAGGATTTTTTGATAAGATAGTAGGTTTTCAATGTTTATAACAAATAATGTAAAATATCACAGGGGAAATTTGAAAGAGTTTAAGAGAAGCAAGGATTGTGAAAGTAAATGTAGGGTGGGGTTATTAGGAGATAAATATTGTACGTTCTGGCTTAATGTCACAGAGGGTTCAGATGCAAAAGATATGCCTCAAATGATAGCTTATGAGTTGAGAGGCAATGCCCCTTCCAGAAGATTCAGGAGGAATTTTGCAGTTCCACAGATACTGAGGACAGGTATGGTGCACCGCCAGACTACCTTTGCATTTTTCTATCTTTGGAACATCACCAGTTCCTAGTGAAAAATACAAGTCATTCGGGACTTAGTGGGTATTGTTGAAAATGAGATGCTGTTGCGTTCAGTTAGGGCGGTTTGTTACTAGTTATGGAGGACACAGTACTTCAGACCCAAGTGCCAGCGCCTGTTTGTGACTATGGGCTGGCGTGAGAAAGAGGTATAAAAAAGTATGATGTCATTCTGACCTTGTGAAGTTATTAAAGGTCTCATATGTAGGAGGGCTCGGATGTAAACCTCAAGCGAGAGCTTTGCATTCCTTATTTGTCGTTACCCACAAGTTCTTATATGCCTCTTCCTTGGGTACTGTGGTGATGGCTTAACATGTTATGCAACTAACCAACCTCTTGTGGAATAGAACAGCATCTTGCCTATGCTTTGATTTGATTTTGATTTGATTTATATAGATTTTCGGCATTATGCCAAGCACTGGGGCAACTAGGCCATTCAGGATTGAAACAGAAATTGACAATAAAAGGTTTGAAAGGTGTTACAAGATGAAAATCTCGCAGTTGCACTATGAAACAGATGTCAGGAGAGGGTGAACGGTAAGATGGAAGAAAGAGAATATGAACGAAGGTACAGTAAAGAGAATGAAAGGATTTGCAGCTAGGGGCCCAAGGGACGCTGAAAAGAACCTTCAGCAATGCCTACATTGCACCGAATGAGATGCACTGACGGCACTAACCTCCTACGGGGTGCCTAAGCTTTGTGATGAGGATAGCTGGGTGTATGGTCTGTGAATAGTTACTATTCCTTCCTCTGCCTACCTTTTAGCCATCCTTAATTAAGCCTAGGCAGTGGATGTGACTCCTCTTCCTCTTAGAGAAGGTTGGGTGGGGCGCCCGTTGGGTTTAACATAATTATATCACTGTAAGTAGTCTTATGCTGCCTTCAGATTATTTTTTTTTTAAATAATGGAGGCTTTGAGCTTTGATATTGTACAATAGTCGCTAGACTAAGGACAAACTGTTCACTTATTAAAAAGAAGTAGTACGTAAGCGAGCATTCATTATTAACGATGATTTCATCGTTTATGAATAATCATTTTGCCACTCTGAAAAAAACGCAGAAAAGTGTAGAAAGGGAAAAGACAACTTCGTTTCAAACTCTTAATTTATATGAATATTTAATTCTAATAAAACAAAACTATTGCACAAAATTGGATTCATTTGTTTTAAAAAATAACTTTTAAAATAATATAAACTATTTAAGAAACAAAGTATTAAGTAATCATTACTACAGAATGCATTGTAATGTAAATGAAAAATGCTATTCAAATCATCACAATACATAAAAAAAGAATTAAATTAGGCCGACAGAAACTTCATACGGGCTCAAAAAAAAAAGTATTGTTTTTGTTAGTGGATTTGTGACTACTTTGGCGGGGTCAAAATTTTTAGTGCAGAGAGCCCTCCCTACTAGGGTTAGTCATCCCCGGCCGCGCCATCTTGGTGTAGGTAGCGCTTGCAGGCTGGCTTCGCTTACGGAGCTTATGCCCATCTGTTGATCTTATGTGATTGTTGGAATAAGCAGCAGGGTATTGGTGTTTCCGGGACGGGGAGGGGGTGGGAAGGGCGTGCGCGATGGGTGGAGGGTGACAGGTAGATGATAACTTCTTACTACGGCTGTTCTTTATTTTATGAGTTTAGAAAAAATATATTTTTCACATTTTATTGAAGCATATTGACCTGTAATAAAATAATCTTGTGAGTGTTTATGCGATCGTTGTTAGAACCCTGATTACATTATGCGGTGCTAGTTAGTGAGGCACTGAGAAAATTCGTGTCATAACCCTTCTTAGAATGCATTTTCACCCGAGCGAAAGCAATTTATATCGGGTTGGATGGAAGATATTGAAAAGAAAGGATCCTTTGTGAAAGTTTTGTTTTTCTTGAACACTGTATTATTTTCCTCTTGTAAGTGGCCATGTTTACTGTTCTTGGAAGCCATTACATTCTTAAGCAAGGAATGCTAATGTAAATCACGAGGATTTATTTTCAAGTTTATTGTATTTCAAATATTTAGAAATCAGAATAAACATGGTTTCTCGTACGTAAAAGCTTTCAAGGAAGAGAGTGATGAATTTGTTAACGGATGACCATAACATTTTAGCCATTTAAGAGCTGATGCATCCTCTGTTTGATAGAGGCGTTCTTCCTTAGAAGGGCCAGGCAGGTGAAAGATTTTCATTCTCTCTGA
The DNA here is from genome assembly GCF_015104395.2 of Macrobrachium nipponense. Lineage (NCBI taxonomy): Eukaryota > Metazoa > Arthropoda > Malacostraca > Decapoda > Palaemonidae > Macrobrachium > Macrobrachium nipponense. The sequence goes on along the minus strand of NC_087202.1, from coordinate 104,627,288 downwards.
TGGGAGCCCTGACACCTCTGCTTCTCTTCTTCCTCCTCCCTCCTCCCTCCCCCCTCCCTCCTCGCCAGAATCTCCGGGTCTCTCAAGAGTACTGATAATAAAACCATTTGGAAACGACGCAAGGAAGGCATATGGTTAATGGCTGCGAAAAGCACGGAGAGAGATAAGGGAAATGGGCTGCCCACACCGTTAGGAGGGTTTGGGTATTTGTAGCAGACAAAGTCAAAACAGTTCTGAGTTTCTTTTGTTTCATTGTATTTGAAATTGGTCTCGTTGCTGAGAGGTGGCTTATTAACTGAACGGATATCGTAGACCAAAGAAAAAAGTAGACTTTTATATGAGAGAAGAGATAAGGGGGTTTGTCAAATTAGTTCAGTATAAAAAAAAAAAAAAAACATATTACAAAGTGGAGCAGAAAACATTCAGAAAAAATTTCAGTAACCATTGCATGCAGTGTCGGTCTATTTGCAATTAAACTTCGGCTTTCTTTTATCACGTATGTTATTGCTTCACCTTCCGAAGATCATAGTGTGAATTTTGCAAGAGCAGTAGGAGTTCAGTATGAAAGTCCCTATGGAAACAGTGGATAGGAGGGTGTTATTTGTGGTAGTTGTAGCTTTCTTGTCTAGATTACCTACAGGTTACATCAAATAGAAGGAGCCCATAAAACACCAAAAGGGTCGAATTTATAGCGCTATATCTCGAAGACAACTGTCCTCCTCAAGGGACAGGTAAACGATTAAGAGGTTTACATATTTACAGTTTAAAGACCAGATCGTGGCTACTTTGGATAAGCGGTTGATCTTACCTATATTCCTTTTTTTATGTTTGTTATACCTTCGATGTCTTCCTTTTCACTGATATGATGTTGCTGTTAGACGTGTAAAGCAGAGGATTATGTTAATATTAACAAGAAAATAACATTTACCCTGTTAAATATTGAATGTAGTGATTCAAACAGAAAATAAATCCATCATAAGAGGTGCAATGTTATGATGTTTACTGGTTTTTGGTTAATACAGTTATTTTGAATGGTCAAAAGTTGTCTGTATGTTTTTTTTATAGATATGTCAATTATATAACCGCGAGGTCTGATAAAATTATCTAAGCGGTAACCTTTGTATTTCACAATCCTAAAGAAGTTGGACAGTGACCCATTAGTATGTTTTTGTCCCCGTACACAAAATCAACAAGAAAATGTTGTAATTGAGGGCTTTAGCTACCCAAATGCTGTTGAATTTTTTTTATTATGAAATTAAAGAAAATTTTAAGAAAATTTTAAAAAGTACCATGTCCACAAAGTGGGAAGTTAATTGGTCGCTTCAAAGTGTTATATGGGTGTGGCCGTTTCCTTTTTTATCGTGGACGTGATCATTGTTCTTGCCGTCTCTGCCTTAATTAATTGTTCATATGCATCGGACGGAAGTCGCTTATCACTTTGACGCTGTCACGTAGCCTTTGAGGTATGAGAGGGGCCTGAATGGGTTGCATCTGGAAGCCTTCCCTTTTTGTTTAAGTCAGTCTTGCCAGATAGCCTATTTTGTCATTTGACAAGAATGCTGTGAGCGACTGTGACTCTCATTGTTTCGTTATCTGGCAACCATATCCAAAAGCAATATGATTCATAAGAAAACCGCAGTAAAACTAGTTAACGGTCAATTCAAACAGGAATTCAAAATAGTCTAGCCAATGACTTGATGAATAGGGATGGTTAGTTTGCGTATCTGAATACACCTCCCAGAAACTGGAGAAAGAGCAACTTACGGCCCACCGTTGTATTTTCAGACTTCCAGGAACCGAAGTGAAGATGCGCAGAAGTGGCTCCGTTACTTTTTTTCCCCTCTCATTCTCTGTCGTGTTCTATTCATCAGCGAACTGCCAAAAGCCTCTCTGCTTCAGAAATAAGCCTTAGATGTGAGCATTATGTGGAGTCAGGAATAGACTCTTTGTACGTTATGTTAGGCTTTCATTAAAAAAATCACTCATTTTCAGTTCCTTTTCCCATTAATTTTTTATTCGTTTTGTTTACAAGTGTGTGCTTTTTTGTGTGCAAGTATGTATGTGATGGTGCGCGTAGAGCTGACTTCAGTTTTTTTTTTCTTTTTTCTTTTTCAACGATGGAAGAGAATACTCGACTACAGTACAATAACGATATCACAATTTCTTGTCGCAAAGCGAGAGATGTGTTCATTTTAAAACTGTATTTCTTCCTTCTCAGAAATGGTCTTGGTTTCAAATATTCGTTTTGTGTTGGCCAGTATATTAGCATGAAATGTTAAATAGGTTTATAGGGAGTTAAATCGTCCATGAGGTCATTTCACATCTTGCGTAGTCGTCCATGAGGTCATTTCACATCTTGTGTACCCATTAAATACTGTGATATTGCGCTGTGAATTCGATAGTGAGGAGGAGGAACGAATGCTTTACTTTAATTAAGGTTACTCCATGATCACAATGGTCAAGTGACTTCTTGTGCTAAAAGCAAGGGAGAGTTGTAAGTATTGTTTGCAGTACTCTCTTAAAATCTTAACACTGAGGCTATGAGCATTTAGGAAATCCTTTCTCATCCTATAAGCAGCGCTTATGCAGTCGCAATACTTTGGTTTCAAGACTTGTTTAATTTTTTTCTGTAATTTTATGATTAATTCTGCCAAAGGCAAAATACACAGGCAAACTATATTTATTTATTTTCATTACTTACTACCATGCATACTTGATGAGTATGTATTATGTTTGTATATCAGTGTACAAAAGCGGTTTTAATTTGCAATAAAATCTACCATGGAGAGCCAGCTTTACAGGTAATCCCACTATCCTAATTAGACAGACTCACATGATACTGACTTGTAGGATGATCAGCAGGCATAAAAGGCCCTTTGTTACCCTCAGTATTTTTTGTGAATCGTTGGGATTTTAAGAATTAACGGGTACGCAAATTATTGTTATTAATATATTATTAGCCAGTCGGCAACTCTAGTTGGGAAAGCTGGACGCTACAAGTTCAAGACCTCCAACAGAGAAAGAAGCTCAGTACGACTAAAGAAATAAAAAAGTAAAGAATAAACTATTTAAATAAGCAAATCTGATAAATGAATTTTAACTAAGAAACGAAATTCATTTGAGGCTGCTCTATAAAAATTCATTAACATTTGCTTTTGAACATTTGAAATCCCAACGATTCAGCTATATCAAAACTTCCAGATATTGTCCGGTATTGAACTTCATAAAGACTAGACATATACTGTCAGAAATACTCGCGTGTCAATTGCTAGGATTATTAATATTCATTACTTAGAGTTTGGCAGCATATATCTCTAATTATTGCTGAAAAATAAGAGAGAAATGCGTAATTCATATCACATTGATATAGCTATTATTATGATTAAAATGTCTGTAACTCATAAAGAGCACACGTTTTTATGAACAAGCTTGGAGACCATGAACTTGCTCAGCAAGCTTCCACCGAATAGTCAGTCAGTCTGAATGCGTCATGTGAAATCACAAAAGATGGCGCAGTTATCCAGTCGTTACGAAAAAAGGAATTTTGGGTTGTAGGATACTGTGGTTACTGGGAATACAAGAAAGGGCTTGAAAACCAAGGATCTGTAGTAGTGAGTGATGTATGATTCTGAAGTAGCAGGAGACATATGAATATCAGTGACCCTATAAGTTTATGAATATCAGTAGCAGTTAAGGTATTTGACGGTGGTTTATAGTAAGCACCACTAAGGAGCTTTTGTAGTACTGGTAAATGTCGTGGAATTCCCTGTTTATGACACTTAAAAATATTTTGGCGGGGCTTGAATTATATGTTCTTTTTGTATTATGAAAGAAAAAAGCAAAACTTGAGTCTTTAGGATTCTACAAGCATTGGCTAAAAATATCTCTTCCGTCTTCTTCATTTCAAAAGTGACAGATGCCATTTGTATCTCTGTTCACTAATGATGCTACGTCCCAGCAGTGATCATACGAGAAAGCTATGAATAAATTTAAAATGAGTCAAGTGTAGTGTATCCAATGGCAACAGGACATGAAAGCCCATCGTTCAGGCAAATATGAATGCGAGAACCTTGGTGAAAAGTCAAGATATCTCACCCACCTTTGATCGAAATGAAAATGCTGTTACAAAATATTATCTCTGAAGGCCTAATATAGTCAGCTCAAATAAGACAAACTGTAGTAAGCTGTCCAAAACCATCTAGCTGGCAACTCAAATATTTTGAGATGATAATACCTCGCCACGTATAGCAGACGTGTTTCCGGGTTAATAAGTGTTTTGAATTTCCTGGCATTTGCCATTTGCCCAAATTTTTGCGCTGCATTTGATTTGACCTCCTCTGTATATATAACTCTTTGGTTTAATATTTGGGCGTATCACAACTTATGAATTTTAAAAATATTATCATGCTAGGAAATTCTTATCAGTTATCTTTAATTTCTTTTCCTAAATTACATAAACAAGCGTGATTTGGATGATGAGGACTGTTGTAAATTGTTAAATCAGAGTTGTTAACACGCTCTCTCTCTCTCCCTCTCTTCTAGTGACGATAATTTGCCAATAGAAATCGGGGCAGCGAACGAGGCAGCAGGTACTGGTGAAGCCCTCGTGATGTAAACAACCCAATTAGAAATTGTTATGTACTGGGAAAAAGGGCAGGTAGAAAACAGGCGACGATATTGGCGGAATCTAGAAAACAGGGAGATTGAAAAAAAAAGCAATCGTTCAGTTTCTTATTGCGTTAGCTCATCAGTCAGTAGGCTTACTATACATACATACATACCTACATACATACATACATATATATATATATATATATAGTTCTAAAATATGGCGGTTACTGGTAATTCGAACAATATAAGACTGTTGTAGGAGGAAGTACATCTCTGGTGGTCATTAAAATACATTTATTGCAACGTTTCAAAACGCAAAGGTTTCATTTTCAAGCTGTAAAGACAGCAAACAATAAAATTACCATTAAAAGCGCTAAAATACAGATACAAGACATAATACCTTATAAACAACATGATAAAAAATAAAAACTAGTTGCAGAACCAACCATCAAGAGAGAAAGGAAGGACAAGTCAGAAGGAACAAACCAAAAATGACCGGCAACAGGTCATGTAAGGTAAACAGTTGTCGAGGAAGACTGCGTGTTCAATTGAGGAACAAGCTGTTTGATAAACAAGGACTCCAGAATTGTCAGTAGTTGCCACTCGGTGCCCGTCCCAAAATTTCAAAATCTTTGTATATATATATATAATATATATATAATATATATATATATATATTATCATATATATATGATAGGTATCATATCAGGATATACCATTATACGAATAACAACCCTCGGTCATTACATAGAGGATTAACTGTCGCCGAGCTGGAAATCAATCCCGTAATATGTAGACCTCAGGTTGGTGTGATGGGAAAAATAAAGATTACTTAAAAGTTTGTCATATAAAATAATTTTATCTTTTTAATTTTGCCTTAAGAAGTTAGTTGGGTATTCTTAAACCACGAAAGAAGGGAAAACGCACTCCCACTGGCTTAAAAATAGTGCCTCATCTTTGTTGCTGTGATGGTAGCGCTTTGATCAAAAAGTTCAGTTAGTAAATCATATGTATATCCTACGCTAACATTTACGTGCATACATAACGAGTAGGAAGTTACACTAGCATTCCATGTTTATGCATCTGACACCAACTTGAGTGATTTAGGTTTGCGATTTAGTGAAAGGCAAACCCAGGATGCCGCTGTTGTTGCACTTGCGCTGTCTGTGGTACTACATAAAGCCTTTGAAAGATTCTCCAGAGAGAGACGAAACTAATCCCAGTGGTTGGTCGGATAAATATACAGCCAAATGTATGTAGTCGTTTAATGTCGGCAGTTGGGAATTCTGCAGGATGCTTGTGTGTGTGTATGTTTGTATGTTGTATTGCAGTCTCTCGATTAGGGTATTACCATGTAGTTGAAGTTAATAATAAAACAGTTCACACTTGCAGACTCTTGTCTAAACTGTGACTGCTACTTTTGACTTCAGAAAGAGAAATAATTTAGTCATGAAAAGTTTGAATTTTTGAATACGTAGGAATATAGCCGGTGCATTGTGCGTACAAAACATTATTTCTGATGCCATTTTCGGAGTAGTATTTCGAGTATGTCATACAATTTTCAAGTGGAAGTCAAACACGAAAAGGCACTCGTAACTGCCAGTTTATTATGTTCTGTGAATATTCGAACTGATATTCTGTCAACTTTACAGGAAACTCGTTTTTAACGTTTACAAAGCCATATTACATTCAAGCCTTCCAAATATAAAAACGTTGACAGGTAATAAACAGAAAAGTTAGAATAGTGATTGAGAAGCTCTGACCTTGCTTCCCGATACCATTTTTTTTTTCCGGAAAATTTCTGAATATCTTGGACGTTGATTATCTATGCTAAACCCGCGAAAATACGTGGCAACCGTCAGTGAAGCAGATTTCAAAGAGAAATTGATGACCCTTTTAATAGAATCTCTCTCTCTCTCTCTCTCTCTCTCTCTCTCTCTCTCTCTCTCTCTCTCTCTCTCTCTCTCTCTCTCTCTCTCCTTTACTTTGAATTTTATGTGTTAATGAGAAATTACCGAAGACATGGAAAGCTAATTACATCATAAACTAGAGGTAAAACTTACGGGGCTTAGGTATCCTAATCAGAGTGAATGGTTTTAATTAGAGTGAAGTGTCAAAATTGCGTTAGCCTAGGTAGCTTGAACCAGAATGGCCGGAATTCAGGTCACTTAATTCATGTGTTAAATTTAGGTCAAGGCACTAATTGGCGTTGATGACCATAGCCTTTGTGACACCAAATTACACAGTTAAAAAAATAAAATAAAACGTTTCTCTGTAAAACGACGTTGGAGGAGTAGACTCAACAAAAATCTACGCCTATTACGGAAATCTACACTGTCAGAGCAAAGGTGATTGTGCTGTGCGGTTGGTCTGTCTGTCAGGACTCTGGCTTTTAGGTTGTCATGGTTAAGTAAACCGAGGTCATAACCTGCAATAAAGCAATATACATTTGTTTGTGGAGAGGTTTCTAATTCGTTATTTATCTAACGCGTTTGTGGTGAAACGTATTGTTAAAATTGTTCTAGTATTCGGATATTGTGAAGTAAGCTCTGTGAAGTAAGCTCTGGCGGAGTAAGAATGATTGAGAGATGAGCATGCCTGAGCATGCCTTACACCATTTGAAGAGAAGCATAGATGATATGTAAGTGTAAATGCTTGTTTTTAACAGCATGAAAATACATTCTTCATTAATTCAAAATCGTGCTCCCGAGACTCGCAAACGCAGTGATTTAAATTATTATTTGTGTGGATAGTTTTGTTCTTCTGGGTGATGGTGATGTACAGTAAAAGGGAAATATCACAGAAACTGTACATGTCCTTACTTCTCAATTAGACAAAAGGTTTCAACATACTCCAGGTCTGCTCTAATACAGATGTGTCTACTTTTCAGTTGAGATACTTTGTCTTATTCCCCGTGTAATATTTTTCCCCATCGCTGAGCAAGTTTCTTTGTGTTGACAGGACGGAATCTCACTTCAGAATCACCTGAGGCTGGCTCTTTCAAAAACATATTATTATTATTATTATTATTATTATTATTATTATTATTATTATTATTATTATCATTATGTGGTCAGTAAAATTTAAGATATGAATATTTATGCAGAATTGTCTAAATATTTACAAGACTAACTCAAGCCCGATGTATTCAAAACATGAATATAGAAAATAAAAAGATATTGTGAATACAAAAGATATCTAAAGTGCCAGCACTTGAATGACGAGTGTGACACCGCCATCTGATCCCCGTAAAACCCTGGGTTCATCAGTGGGAAACTCATCACATGCTTGCTGGTCTTGCCCTGCATCATGTAACGAGTCACATGTTCATCAGTATTCAGATGATAGTGAGTTTACCGTTATCACGGAATCACTTAGGGTCGATTGTTGCCATTATGTGCGCCGATAAAACTTTCCCATGCTCTCCAAGCAGGAAATGTGGGCCGGGGGGAGGGTATGTGTTCCTTCTTCTAACAGGCATTGGTGCTTTCATTCTCCTTGTCAAAGAATAGTGGTTAGTATTCAGGCCTGATTCTGTTGTCACATGAAGGAAAAAAGGGGACTGCAAGAAATGTGACCCACATCATGCGATACTTTACTCAGATTATGGAAAATGAATTAGTAACCAAACAACTTCGAAGTAGCAAGTTGTGTAGGTAGGTGCATGCGCGGAATAAAGCTTGCTAGGTCGAAAGGGTTTAATTTTAAGCAGAACCGAATGGTATTGATTGAATCGTACATACTCTATTCTATATCCATAGCACTCGACCAGTCTAGCATTAAAGCTCATCCGAAACTTGATACGCCTGTAAAATTGGAATGGTGATTGGTGCATATGGATACTCTCTCTCTCTCTCTCTCTCTCTCTCTCTCTCTCTCTCTCACACACACACACACACACACACACACACACACACACACACACACACACACTCAATATTGGCGATGAGGATACGCATTGTTTCCGAAACTAATGACATACATTTCAACTTTTGTTTCTATTGAGAGTATTGGTGGCAGGACCTTCTTAGGAAATCATAAAAAACAGTTTTTAACAATATATATATGTGTGTATATATATATATATATATATATATATATATATATATATATATATATATATATATTATATTATATATATATATATATTCGAGCTACAAATGTCCTTTAATATCTAATTCGCTCCACCTCGGAATTGATATATTTTCATATGAACCGAAGGGGAATTTTTTTATTTGATAATAATTTCGTCGAACCCACGATGGGTCGAAATTATTATCAACTAAAAATTTCCCCTTCGGTTTACATATATGAAAATATATCAATTCCGAGATAGGAGATAGAGCGAATTAGATATTGCCTAAGGACATTTGTAGCTCGAATAATTTATATGAATCACGGTGATGTGATAATTATTCATTATATATATGTGTGTGTGTGTGTGTTCTCGCGCGCGCATATACATATGAACATATCTATAGTGATTTCACAGTTATACCAGTGCTCTTTCACACACACACACACATACCCTGTAAAACGCAGATTGATATAAAAGACTTCAAAATTATAGCTACAGGCCAGCTTGAGGAAGAGCTTACAACTTTGGAGTTTTATTTTCATGGACTTTTTTGTTACTCAAATGTTACGTTTTTCATGTTCAGTCACCTTTTAGCCTCCCTTTGGGTAGGTTTTGTAATGTGACTTTTTTTTTTTTTTTTTTTTTTTTTTTTTTTTTTTTTTTTTTTTATTACATATTGTGTCATTGTATCCTTGATGATGATAAAGTGGTTTTGCGGAAAGTCTTCGACTATATTTAGCTATGTTAAGTGTTCGTGACCCTTTCCTCCTCCCCTTCATCATCGTACTAATATATATATATATATATATATATATATATATATATATATATATATGTGTGTGTGTGTGTGTGTGTGTGTGTGTGTGTGTGTGCGTGTGTGTGTGTGTGTGTGTGTGTGTGTGTGTGTGTGTGTGTGTGTTTAGTATATATGTATTATCTTGTATGTAAATGTGTTTACATATCTATTGTGTGTGTGTGTGTGTGTGTGTGTGTGTATGTGAAAGAGCACTTCTTTTTAATACACGACCCAGTAAAATGATCACATATACATATCTATATAATAATATATGTATGTATAACTGCAATTTTAAGGTTTTATGAAGTCGTAACGGTTTTAAGTTTTGCTGCCAGTGCTCTTTCAGTAGAACAGTGTGTGTTAGTATTTTCGAAGATTGCGTATCATCAATAGTTTACGTTTATATATATATATATATGTATATATATATATATATATATATATATATATATATATATATATATATATGAGAGAGAGAGAGCAGAGAGACGAGAGAGAGAGAGAGAGAGAGAAAATGGATGTATTGTGTGACTGAAAGTGGTTATTAACTAGAACTACCGAATTCATGTTGCACAAGAAATCCCAGGTAGGTCGTTATAGTATTTTTACACAATGTTCACTCAGCATCCACTATTTTCTAGATGCACTTTTCTGACACATAATTATGAGACAGGAATGAGGCATATCACCAAATAAAGAAATAACCCTGTTTTCTACGTGCAAATATGTTTGTATGTTGAAAGTTAGCTTGTTCTTCAGTCCACCTGCATGAAGCGTATCCAGTGATTTCATAGATCATTTTCTTTGTTAATGGACTCTTATTACAACTGTCACGTTGATTAAACCATCGTTGACAATTTAGTGGAGTTTGACACTGGCCGATGGCTGTACAAACTGTTTCCATGAATTCTAGCTGTCATAGTAATGCAATAATGATAAAATTGCTCTAATATATATATATATATATATATATATATATATATATATATATATAATATTCATATACATATATATATATATATATATATATATATATATATATATATATATATAGATTAGAAATAGATATACAAAATTCACTATTTCCCTGGTTTTGTAATTCTTATCCCGAGTTTGGAGAGTAAACACATACCAATTGACAACAGTAGATTCAATGTTGTTCTTGGTACCTAACCCAAAGCGCGTTTATAGATATTCAGCAAAAATTAATGAGGTGTGCCGTGGAGCAGGTATTGTGTGTGTGTGTATACATATATGTGTTTGTGTGTGTGTCTGTGTAGGAACAAGGCGTGATTCGCCCTCAGCTTACTCAGGGCGCGTGCTAAAAATCTACGGTCAAACAGCCCGTTGTTTCACCAACGAAAATTAAAATAAAATAAAAGTATGTATTTTATTAAGAAATAATTGCTCTGTACTGTTTAACGTGTAAATTATTTATATTTTACATTTTCATTTAAATAGATAAATCATAATAATCCCCTAAAATTCTTGGATTTTTAACTCGATGCGAAACACTTTTTTTCAGACACTTTTAGGCATAAACACAGGGCTAGGGTATCTGAAGAGGCAGAGTTTAGAGGTTATCAGGCAATCCAGTTCTCCACAGAGAATTAAGATTAACACAATAGATAGGTGATATTTACATCTAAAATAACAGGGAATGGATGTGAGAGTTGCCTACTTTTATTATTTATGACTATGCTTAAGTGTATTGTCATTTTGATTTTGTCATGCCGGTCAAGTAGGTCCTGGGTACATATGGTAATTTACGTTTGCTCTTTCAGGGTCCCTAATCCTCTTCTTGCTTGATTCGGTGACTGTCTTTCTCAATAATTGCAAAGCTTCAATGTTCTTTGTCTTTTCCTATTTTTGGTGAGTTTTATGTCCAGTTATTTTAGAGACGGGTCGGTCCATTGCTTCCTTCTAAATTGAACCTGACTTTCTACTTTCCTTGTCTGCATAGCACTTCTTGACTTTTCCCGTGGCACAAATACTATTGTCCCTTCAAATTGACATTCAACCCTCCTGTTATGTTTAATGTTTATTTTAAAAGTTCTAGCAATCTCCAAAAAGTATTCAGTAGTATTTACTAGTGAGGTAAGATTTTATATAAGCATTGTTGACCTCAACTTTATAAATTTATCTCAGTATTTTGGTTCTTTATAGGAAACAAATATCTCATGATCCATAAAGCATATGTAAGAGAGAAGGGGAGAGAGAAAATGATGAGCTGGATTTTTTCTGATGAGCTGCCTTGCACTGGATTTGGCTGCAGCACTCCTAGAACCTCCGAGCAGTCCACCTTCTCATGCATTTGCACTTTTTGGGCTTTGCCGTCTCCACTATATAGCCTGTATAGTGCAGTCTATATATAAATTTGATTTTTACTTTGGCCCATGTGTACTCTCAAATTTCTTGTGGATGTGAGATGTGCTTACATATTCTGGAAAGACACTGGAAACATTTGATATAATAAGTTTAAAGTTAAAAAGAATGTTGAATTTAAAATGACTTGGCATCCAGTTATGTAAATCTGACAATTTTCCTTTGGATAGATTAAAATAATTAGAAGCAAGGAATAAGGAGGAATTATTGTTTTTGAGTTGAAAAGAAAAAGGAACAGGTAATTCACAACACTAGCCTTTTTAGAGGCGGAAACTTGAAATTCGAGTATATACTACAAGTGGCATCAGACCGAAATGCTTGAAGTAGTATCCATAGGAAATTGAAAGTTAGCTGGCTTACTCTTAGGTTCCTTAAACCTACATTGGAAGTCAAATTGTTGCCATGTTTTTACGAGAATGTATACTTTTGGCGAGTTCTGTTTAGGCGAATCGTAGAAGTTAACATCAGTAATGCCTGTTTTTGTCCTTGGGTAGAGCACGAATCTCTCTCTCTCTCTCTCTCTCTCTCTCTCTCTCTCTCTCTCTCTCTCTCCATTATCCTGATGAAGGCTTTTTTTTTTGGTAAATGATTAGCAAGAGAGTTTTACGATTAAAAAATTAAGTATCATGAATAATATGACGGGCGATGGTCTACTTTATAAAACCTGATTTATTTCTTAGCGGGAAAATATTTTTTTATTCTACAGAACTCACTGAAAATATACAGTGCATGATTGCAATAGTACCGGAAAGGACGTGGAATGCAGAATAGTTAAAAGCAAGAGGTCAGCTTAGAAACTCTGCTTATAAGTTAGAAGGACATCGAAAGATTACCTTGCTCCCAAGCAGAAAGAAAGCTGACACACCCTGGTGGAGTCCAGTCGCAGATGAAAGTGGTTTTTCTTACGCCCACTGGATTCTCCAAATAATTCTGAAGTTTGCTTAATGCCGCCTAATGCTTTCACTGCTAGGTGCAGGGGAGTGGAAAAGGAAACGAGAATTATTGTTGAATGATTTTTATAGTCTTTCGGTAAATATAGATCTAAGGAAAATTACTTTTCATTGAAGAATGCAACACGTTCTCTGATGCGAAGACACCTGCCAAGTGTCATTCACCCGCCATAGTGAGAAGGCAGAATATTTCGGATACCTTAGAGAAAGTAGAGACTTATTGATTGGTATAGCCTTATGGCGATCTTTAAAATATCCGTTGTCAAATCTTAGGCACACAGTTGTCGCATGTTCATCAAGAAGTCTTTACATTTTCCTCGATTTAAATTCATAATTTTCGTTGAGTTAATGTTCTCCTGATTTGCGTTTCAACTCGATTTAAATAACATAATTTTCGTAGAGTTGATGTTCCCCTGATTTGCATTTTAACTTTATTGATATCTTGCTCAACTGATGCCTGAATTCAATGCTTGAAGCTGTAGGGTCAAGTAAGTTGAACTTTAGTTCTCTTATTTCCAGCAACTTACTGGCGAGGTTTGCCGTTTTAGTGATTTGTGTTAAACTTTTTTTATCAGTTTGAATGCGTAATGTGTGTTTATTCAAAACAATCTCGATATCCGTAATGTATCAAAGCTGTATAGTGACAATATGTACATTCGGTTAATTTTGTTTTACTCCTGTAGTATGGTTCATATCTATGCTTCTCTCCTTTTGCCTTCATATGGCTGTATGTTAAATATATGAACATGCATAATCTATTCCTTGGTATGTATATGTTTTGTGTATGGGGAAGCGTAGATGGTTAACTATATGCATGTTTGTTTATCTTTTTGAATGTGCAGTTTTATGCTTCCCCGCATGTCGATACTTGTTCTACAGGGGAAATGCTCTTGATATTGAAAAGACTTCAAATTTTGACAATTGAACAAAACTTATATACAGTATATGCTCCTGCGATAATTGATGCTGAATTCATAAGTCTAACATTTCATGATTCGGACTGCTATTACTCTTAACAGAATGTCAAAGTAAACAGAAAAGTTACGTCTGTCAGTTCACAAAGAAAAAGAATCCGTCTTTATACGTCGCTAAATTTCCTCCAGTAACTTCCTATCCGGTTTGACCATTTGTTGAAGTGGAAGATTCGCTCACCGGACATCAGACTTCGTGGGAAAACACCGTGAAGAGGAAATCCATATTATTGTGTGGTTCGTGAGTGTTTCAGCTTTGTAAAGGCTGATGGGACCAGCAACAGGAATTTGAGAAGTTGGAAAGGAAGAGCTCTGGCTCTTGTGTGTGTGTGTTTTGCGCATAAAGATTGTGACCTAATGGTTGTTACTAGGACATCTGAGAAGATGCATTATCTCCTTTATACTTGGCCAGAATAGACCGAATAACTCAGATTAGATCTTAGAAATAAGAAAATCAAAAGATTAAGCAGCCCAAATGTGAGAATAATCTTCAAAAAAGAAACGGACGTATCAAGTCGGTATTAAGCTTAGCTTACTTGCTTGCAGAAGAGAATTGTAACATGCAGAATAAACACTTTATTTTTGTGGTTAAACTCAAGTTAGGACTAAATTATCTCTCTAACAGCCCCATTGAGAAGGAATAAGGTTGAAAAACTGTTATCATAGTTACATGAGGCCTTGAAACCGAGCAAGTAGGTAACGGGTCCGTCGTTGGACGAGTGGGTTATTTGCTCACTTACGATTTCCCCGATTTCGTAGTCCGAGTTGGCTTCCCCGCTCTGCCAGCAAAGCATCAGAGGAAATTATTTTTTGGTGATTAGAAATTAATTTATCGATATAATGTGGTTGGGATACCACAATAAGCTGTAGGTCCCGTTGCTAAGTAACCAATTGGTTCTTAGTCACGTAAAAATGTTTAGCTAATCCTTCGGGCCAGCCTTAGGAGAGCTGTTAATCAACTCAGTGGTCTGGTTAAACTAAAATATACCTTGGTAGGTAACGGGATCTTCATTCATTTTCTTCGAATGTTAGAGGTCTTAGGTAAAGAAGAAGGAGCAGCAGTTCGAAGATGACTGTGGGAGGTGAAGCGAGAGGGAAATTCGAAAAGGATAATTAGACCGCAGAGAAGGGAAAACACCGCTACTAATGGCTTGATAAAATAATAATAATAGCTTGAAGAAAGGAAGAGCAAATCTGTTAGCGGAAAATTTGGCCAAAAGAGGCTTGTACCAGACAATGTGTGATGCCTTTGGATATCAGGATCGACGGAAAATGCTTTGAAGTTCCCCGGAGACATTGTCACTCTGTTGCCAGAATGCGCAAGACGGATCCCAGCATCCACATGGAATGCCTATGTATGTTATGCGAAATAAGATATTTGTTTTCGGTATTGCAGAAGTAAGAATAACTCAGGTATCCATTGCTATGGTGATTTTAAAGTGAAAACAAAAGGACGGCGATGCTGTTGTTTCATGTTACCAAATAATACATATGTTCTGTAAATTGCTGTGTGAAAAAGGATTGACTCTTGATATTGGTACTGTATACTACAGATTAGTCTGTAGAAAAAATACATATGCATTTCATGTGTGTCTGTGTGAGAGAGAGAGAGAGAGAGAGAGAGAGAGAGAGAGCAATTATTTAAGTAAAATGAAAACGACAAACTTTAAGTAGCATTTCCATCAGAACTTTGCTCCCTGATTTGTTTTCTGCATTGTATATCATCATCATAAAGATTATAACGGTGCTTTTGAGTACACTTGCCAT
This sequence comes from Macrobrachium nipponense, assembly GCF_015104395.2. Taxonomy (NCBI): domain Eukaryota; kingdom Metazoa; phylum Arthropoda; class Malacostraca; order Decapoda; family Palaemonidae; genus Macrobrachium; species Macrobrachium nipponense. The sequence continues at coordinate 104,611,730 of NC_087202.1, read as the reverse complement.
TTGTCATATTCGTATAGCGTACTATTTGAAGTTTGACAAACGATGAAATTTAGATAAATGAAGGAGTATCTGAAAAGATTTCATTGTCAAAGTGAATGAGTAGGACGACCATTCCCCGAAGGCAAATTCCTTAGAGTATACTAACTAGAATTGCACTGGCTCCGGGATTTTTTTTTCCGTGTACCTAGGTTAGGTTAGGTCAAGTAGGGTTAGGTTAGATTAGGTTAGTTTATAGGTGACAACCGCAGGTATTCTGGGCTTGGGAAACATAATGAGATTATTTTCAAAACGATTCTATAGTTAATAGTTAAGATAATGGCGTCCTGCTTTTTCAGGAAAAGTCGGTACTTGGTTACAGTTCGGGAATATTCTTCCCGGAACTGTTATCGCTTGGCCATTATCGCATATAATAAATATAATGTTTTTTTGTACTGTTGGCTACATGATCATATATACCATCCACATGTAGTCAATAGTAGTGCATCTCTCTCTCTCTCTCTCTCTCTCTCTCTCTCTCTCTCTCTCTCTCTCTCTCTCTCTCTCTCTCTCAGAGCAAGTGATATCTCGGTCGATTTATAAGAGTAGACTAGGGGAAGGAGCGGAATAGTTTTCCTTAAGAATCCAGTATGCCTCTGTTGACCTCAGGAAGGGCATTAGGTATATGACTGTTTGTGGACTGTTCGGGATTGCAGCTATGGTACCGAGATAGAGAGATATTTATATCACTCCTGTGCCAGAAGATTTTTATATCACTCTCCCGTGCCAGTGGAATTATTGTTACTTGCTCTTTATGAGGTGAAGTTCCCTGCATTTATTGCAGTTTCTGTTTGCAGTTGTAACAATAGTCTTGATAATTGGACAGTTTGAGACAGTGTAGATAATGTGATATTTTTTGGTTGTAAGAATTACAGTGACAACAACATAATAGGAAGTAATATGAAACTCAAAGATAACAAAATAATGCGATGGCTTAATGAGAACATAGCAGGAATATACACAACAGGGTACCTATAGGTCTGTTCAACAACCGCTGCCCTTCGTTGGGCAGAAAAATCAGTATTCATAGATACAGAAGAACAATGGCAATATAAAAAGGACAGTAACGACACGGCAAGTAGAAATGTGACAAAGTAGCAAGTATATATACACAGCTTTTCAGGTTATCCTTATATGGAAGAAAGAGGTCGGTAGGGATTCTGGGAGAAACCGGTGAATTATGCACGCACTGTATAATGTTGCGGGCTAAATACATATTACTAGGAGGCAAAACTTATAGAGCTTGTGCAGGAGACCATTGCAGAAGCGTGATTAATTATTAGGAAAATTCTTCATTGCATCGCCGAGGATATTGGTTTAATTAGATTGGCGAAATGAAATCCAATGTTATCTGTTAACTCATCAGGAGCCTTGATCTTTTATGCAATTCAGGATAGTGTTAGAATGATTGCCTGACAGTGTTGCAATAGCCTCATCTCCGACTGTTCCTCCCGTTGTCTCTGATACTGTCTTGTTCTCGAGAGTTAGATTACAGTGATATCATTCCTAAGAGGAGGGTAGCTACTAGCCAGTCTATTTTTCCAGTCACTGCATTTGTTGAATTAATTTCTGAAGGGTTTGGGTGACAAAGGTTTAGCGAAATGCGTTCGGATTGAGATTTTATCAACAGAAAATTTTCAATATCTGTTTTCCATTCGTTCATGTTTTTCCATACCGAATTTGATCTAGTTCGGCTAACGGAAGGGGCTCACTCCATAATTGCCCATGTCCCTTTAAATGGCTATTAAAAAGTTCTTATCACCAGTAATTTCATGTGAAATAAAAGACTGCTATGAAATTCATGAACTGTAATTTTAATCATCATCGGCTTCAACACCACAGGACACAAAGGGCCTCAGTGAAATCCAATCACTTATGCTTTATCTTCCACTAATGTTCACTCCGCTCCAGCATCATCTCTCATAGTTCTAATCCCTGCCATCTCCACCTACCTTTCATCATTATCCCTTCGACATATGGAACTTCCATGTTATTTCGTAACTCCGTGTTGCTAGTTGACTCCAAATATTCTTCTTGAAGTTTTTTTTCTTCTCTTCTTCAAACTGGCAAGATAAGACGTAGTTTCATTGCCGAACCATGATTCATGTCTGTATAGCAAAACAGGTGTTACCAGATTTTCGCATAAAATTTCAATCTATTTGATTTCCTAATCTTATTCAGCCTGCTTATTCTTTGATATGCATTTTTTTTAGTCTTCCAATAAATTCTAACTCGAGAGAATTTGTACTGAATACTATTGTTCCTTAGTACTTTTGACCCCTCGACTTGGGACTTCCTTGATGTTGTGAGGAGGCTCTTGAACCCCTGGAATTTATTCCTGGTTTCGAGTCCAAGAGTCCTATATATTATTATTCATTAATTTTGGTCAAGTGTTGTCGAAATTTTAACTTTGTAAAATTTATTCGACCTGATAAATAGGAAAAGGTACCATAATTGGGAGTGGGGTTTATATCTAAAGCTAGGAGTAGGAACTGTGTTAGGATCATAAACTTCCCAATAATGTTTGGACCTGAGGGATGTACATTGCTCCCTCAAGGGCCAAACTCTTCTGCAGAGCTGGGCCATGTAGGCATTGCTTTGCAGCGTCCCCTCGGCCCCCAGGTGCACCTTTTTCATTCCTTTTAGTGTAGCCCCGTTCATATTCTCTTTCTTCCATCTTATTTGTCACCTCTCCTAACCTCTATAATGAAATTTAATATTTGACCTCTTGGTCAGTTGCCAAGTGTAGTATATGCACTTTTGCAGTTGTGTATATAGTAGGCATGTTTATATTTTTTATTTATTTTTTTTTACGCTGTGAAGGTTATGTGCATGTCCTAAATGCAGCGCTATCATTTTTTGGGGGAATATCAGTTTTTACTGATTATCAATTTTTACCGTAGTTTTAAAATCATTCTTTTATATTATTTATTCAGTTTGTAAATTCATTGATATACCTATTCATTCCAAACCAAATTCATTATAGCGATGAATAATATCTCGGATTCCAGTGCTTGGCTTCCAGCCTAGATTTCTTGTTCTATTCCATTCCATTCCATTCCTAACAGTCGTTTCATAGCGAAACTGCGAGGTTTTCTTCCTGTTACACCTTTCAAACCTTTTCTGCTTTCAGTTTCCTTTTCAGCGCTGAATAACCTTTTAGGTTCGAATGTTATATTCCGTTCCACAATCTTCCCTTCTAGATGTGATAAAAGCCAGATTGACCTACTGACCTTTAAACTGCATTGTTTTGTATTTTTATTAGTCTAACAGCAGTTCTGGATGCATTTAACTCCGAAATATTTTAGTTTTTATTATCCAGTAAATGCCTTATTTTATTTTATTCAGCTGCAGAAATTCCCATTTTGGGATCGATGAGAGTCTCTCTCTCTCTCTCTCTCTCTCTCTCTCTCTCTCTCTCTCTCTCTCTCTCTCTCTCTCTCTCTCTCTCGTCAGTTTGCGCCTAAAGTATTCGATAGAGGATTTTTATTGCCATTGTTTTAACTTCTGCGATATTTTATACCCGAAGTCTTTTTGAGACATGATCCCTCGGTGAGGAGGAAAGTCTATCTCTCGTCATACTTTTTGAATCAGAGCAAAGGGATTCCCTTGTCCATGAACATACTTTATATAGAGTTTGCCTTAGATTGTTATGGCTATGTCAGCGTACTTGATCTATTAAAGATTTTGGATTTGTCCGTTGTAGAATTACATTGTGACTGATCAAAACATGGATGCAGGTTGCTGAATTAAAGTTCATCATTAGAAGGAGAATAGTGATTGATCAGATTTTTTTTTCGAGCTTTTACCCTTGGTACTTGATAACTTGGGGAGCTGTTGCAGAGAGAAGTCAGTGATTCAGAAAGACGAAGAGGCAAGCGTTAATGAATAAGAGCCATCCAGCTAGTTCCATCATTAAGTCATTATTCTGGCCATAGAAGTAGCATCATGTGGAAGTTTTTAGAGAATCATTTTCTGTACCACATTTCCTTTGCGTAAAATAAACATCAGTATTTTGACGGATGTAATAATGAACAGAATATTTTGATATATAAAATTCGCTTCTTTTAAATCCAAAATTGGGGAAAAGAATATGGAAAATGCCTGGGTCTTTTGTTTTAGAACATCAGAGGAAGGAAATAAAGAAGTCTCGATGAAAAGATAGATGAAAGACTCGGTCTGGACTCAAAAATTCCTATTCAATATAGTGGCATGAGAAAGAGAGAGTGAGATGAATTTCATTTATGTAAAAGTGTTTTTCTTTTACATTGGACATCAGACAGAAAGATTTCTTCTTTTCTTTTTGTCGAGCACGGTAAATGTCTGTTCTGATTACTAGGTAATTAATTGTGGTCCAATGACACCGAAAGAAATTTATCAACAATAAAATTAAGGAAAAGAACAGAATAATTCCGTCTTATCCATGGAGTGTGAATTCATTGTTTTGAAAGCTTATTTTTCCTCTTTTCGTCATGAATTCATTATTTTGAAAGCTTATAATGCATCGCTCTGCTTTTGGTATGAAGTTTAGCGCGACAATGCTCTCTATTCACAATGTATCGTGGCTGGAGGTGTTTTGGCGTTAGATTCTTTGTAACTGATCCCCTCAAGCCGTTGCTTTGTATGAAATGAATAGAGACCCACAATACCCTAACTCGAGCTTCAGTCCCATGTAAATTCGAAATTACATGCTTATGTAAGTACACGTGGAAGTCATTTACATCGTATAAAAGACTTGAGGTTTATGTGTGTGTAATTATAATTGTGGTCGTCGTTATTTCACATTCATTTACAATGATAATAAAGTAATATTTTTTTTTTCATGCAGAAGCTGAAATAGGATATTCCAGACCCTGAGCCAACGTTAATTATGCAAATGTAATCAAAATTTTTGTCTTGTAATAGTGAGGCAGAAAGAACACCAGCAGCATTGAACATTACCAGAAGTTTTGTTAAGTATTTTGACTTTCTCTGTACAGATTAAAACATTTGGTGCATATGAATTTGTGATTCATATATGTTTTGATACATGCAAATCAGCACTTATATTACTTATATTATACTTAGATACGTAGTCTGACGACTTCTACAGGAAAATGATTCCTGTAAAGGTCACGAAAGAAAGTTGAGAGAACTCATGGATGGATATTCATACGATTTTTAAACAGTTGACGTCAGGCACAGCCGACATGGTTCGTGAGACTCAACAGGTCGCATTATTCGCTAGATCTTAGCAAGGAGCCTGCTGCCATCGATTAGCATTAACTAAGAGGGTGTTACTGCCCACAGTATCACTTATGGTTCTTCGCTGCGTCCCTTCGGCCCCTAGCTGTTAGCATTTTCATTCCTTTTACTGTACCCCCGTTCATATTCTCTTCATTCCATCTTGCTATCCACCCTCTCCTAACAATTGGTTTAAAGTGTAACTGCGAGGTTTTCTTCCTGCTTCACCTTCCAAACCTTTTGACTGTCAGTTCCCATTTCAGTGCTGAATGACCTTAAATGTCCCAGCACTTGACCTTTGGCCTAAATCCTATTTACGATTTCATTCCATAAATCAAAATGCTGCTTTTCTGCTCGCATGACTACGTTTATGGGTGCTTCACGGGGCCGAAGAGGGAACGACAGTCTTAGCGTTTGACAAACGCCCCTCTACAATAATATGCTTAGGAGGTGTCCTTCAGAAACTTCGTAGCCGTAGACTAAACTTGAAAATCAATACTGGGCGATATATGACATCGTCATCGGGAGTCTATAGGAAATAGCTGTAACCAAAACAGCTGATATAAACAGTGGCTATGATGGGAAAACGAGATTTCTGTTGGGACCTAATGGTAGGTTCATTTTATCGGCACAATGGGAAACTTCAGTTGGGTTTTATGTTTCGTACCCCCTCCCCACTTTCTATTGTTGTTATTATTATTGCTGTTAATTGTGTGATCTATTGTAATGTCCTCGTTATTTGTCTCCATTGACGGTCTGCGTCTTTTGTGTAAGATCTTATTATCTTTAATATTTTCTTGTCCTGTCCTGCTAATCGTCCCGTGAGTTAGTTCATTGCTGCCACCATTGCATTGTTTTAGTTATTATTTTAACACTGTCAATAACGTCGTGAACAGATCGATATGTCCTGCTTTTTGAAATTGTTAAAAGCTCCACATATTATGTATAGTTGTGTTTAAGATCACACGGGGAGAGATTTTATCTTCCGACATGCCCATTAAGTTTGTATAAAATGAACAATTGGTAAGTAGTCAAGAGGAAGCTCGATGAAAAAAAAAAAACTTTTCAGATTTCTCAACGATCTCCGAAAAGGTGGTGGTCATTTGGATGTATGTTTTTGTCCATCCGCTTAAAATATTGTTTAGCATCGGTGTATGTATCAGGATTTTGTAGTTAACCAACCTCATCCCGAACCAGTGCATGGGGATGAGGAAACTACAGGGGTATTTACAATTTTGTAAAATTTTGAAGCAAAATCTAAGGTATACTGGCGTAAAATGTCATCGTCCTTACTGAAAGATTTGTCTATGTTGGATGCAAGGCCCATTCCAGTACTCACCTGCTACAGTTAGTGAACTTACCTGTGTACCGGCCAGTAATGTTACGTTTAGTCCTATGAACTGGACTCGGATAATGTCTCGCCACAACATCTTTAGGAAGAACAACGGAGCATGGGTTTCTCTCCAACGTTATCCTATCACCGTCTCAGTACGGAATGTTAAATACCCCTCTGTCTAGTATATTTACCCATATTATTGAACGCTGTAAAAAGTAGGAATAATAAGGATGTTTCCGTCATCATTTTGAACATATTTCTAAATATCAATTGTTCCGTAAGGGGGTATTGCCTAGAGTGCACCTCACATGGTGCATTGTAGGCTTTGCTTATGGTTCTTTGCAGTGTCGCTTCAGCCCCTAGCTGCAACTTCTGTCATTCCTTTTAATGTACCTGTGTACCTCTATTCAAACTTTCTTCCATATGACTTCCCACCCCCTCTAACAATTGTTTCATAGTGCAATTGCGAGGTTTTCCTGTTACACCTTTCAATCTTGCTGTCAATTTCCCTTTCAGCACTGAATGACCTCATCGGTCCCAGTGCTTGTCCTTTGGCCTAAATTTTATATTCCTATTCCTATTCTCAAGATCAAAATACGTTCTTCCTTAGTTACCTTGTAGTGAAGGCAAGAGTAAGAAGCTGTATCTACAAACATACTGATTTATTTTGTGGAAAGAAATGCAATATCTTGATCTTTTGACCAACTTAATTTTTTCGATTTTCCCGGTTGGCATTTGTAGATTGGATTCATGATTTTAGTAATATTTGAGATAAATCTATGACCTTGCTTTCCTTTTCTGCAAGTCTGTTTTCTTTTAAGGATTTGCTGCACCCTTTTGACGTCCTTAAGATGTTGCTTGAGGGTGGGGCTAAATATGAAGATGTCGAGGTAAACCACGCAGAAGGGTAGGTTGCCTTGCAGTTCGTCCATAAGTCTCTGGAAGGTTGGCCCCCTGTTCTGAAGGCTGAAACAGCTGTAGTTTAATGTTTAGGTGTCGAAGGGAGTGATGATTGCGGTCTTTTTTATATCTTTATTTGGATGGTTATGTCTGCTATGTCCGGCAGTGGGTATCTGTCTGGCTTCGTTTTGACGTTTAGCTGACGTTAGTCTCCACATGGGTTCCATGTTCTGTAAGGGTTCGATACCCTTTGAAGGGGGATGCCCATATGCTGGGAGCTTTTTGGCATGTTCCTGCATTCTCCATTTCCTTGAACACTTGTTTGGTGTAGGCAAGTTTCTCTGGCGCTAACCATCAGAGGCGTTAGTGTACTGTGGCCTTCTGATTCTATATGGTGCTGGATGTTGTATTTTTGCTGTTTTGGTTAAGTCGTGTTTGCAGGTCGTCTTTTAAAACCTGTTGGTAGTCTTGTAGAAGTCAGCATATTTCTGGTGGTGGGGTAGCTGCTGCAATAGGGCCTGTTTTTCGTCTATGGTGTGGCGGTGACAGTGGGTTGATGAGATGATACAGTTGTTTTTGGATCAGTTGTTTTGATGCTACGTCCACTAGCAGGTTGTGTGCATTTAGCAATTCTGCTCCTATAAGTGCTTTGGTCATGTCTGCTGTGAGAAAGGTCCAACCTTTAGTCTTCTCTGTTGAATGACATTCATATTCCGCTTCCCATACATCTTGAGTGGTGCTCCGCTGGTGGTGGGTATGTAGAGGTTGGTGGGTGGGGTGGGGTTGAATCATATGTGCTGGCTGCTTCTCACAAATGATTTGCATGCCCCAGTGTCGACAAGGAAATCTTTCTTTGATCTTTCATCCTTGACGTAGAAACGTGGGGCCCTTGCATTTGTATCTGGAAGAAAGACAGCAGTAAGCAGGCATAGCTTCTCTTATGAGACAATTGGTCTGCTCACCACTGATGTTTAGTTGTGTCACGACCCTCTTGCATGTTTTTTTAAAACAGGCAGCTTTTTTCACGTTTGCAGGACTTCTTCCTAATTCACCAATGGAAGTAATGCATTCCCTCTGGTGGTTTGTCTTACTTCTGTCTGGTCTTCCCCTGGTTGAATTGTTTGGGGAAGTTCTGTTTATGGATGTGGGCTGCCTGCCCCTTTGGGTCGCTGTTGGATTCCGTGTTGGTTGACTCCTGGGATCATTGAGCTCTGCTACTGCTGTTAGTGGCTTGGTGTGCTTTTCTGTCTTGTGGGCCATGTGTACTATGTACCAATTTTAGGAATTTTGTGATGGACATGATGGAGGCATTGGGCATGGACATCACTGTTTGGCAGGGCAGTTTTGTGAGGTCCAGGGCTGACTCAGGTTGGTCGTCTGCGGCGGATAGAGTTTTGAACTGCGTTGCAGAACATCAAACCCCTATCACCAATGATGAATCACTGAAGGATCAGCTAAGTCATCCTTCAGCATGCAACCCACCCTAAGAGCCAAGAAATTCCTGAACAACAGGGGGACAGTCATAGGAAACCAGCAACCATCACAGCCATCCATGTCTACAAGCTGTTGGAAGCTTGTAGACATGGATGGCTGTGATGGTTGCTGGTTTCCTATGACTTTCACAGCCATCCATGTCTACAAGCTGTTGAAAGCTTCTAGACATGGATGGCTGTGATGGTTGCTGGTTTCCTATGACTGTCCCCATGTTGTTCAGGAATTTCTTGGCTCTTAGGGTGGGTTGCATGCTGAAGGATGATTCAGCTGATCCTTCAGTGATTCATCATCAGTGATAGGGGTTTGAAGTTCTGCAAGCCATCCTGCTAATTGCCGAAAAGCTTGTCTGCTTTATGCGCTGAGCAAGGTCATTTTCTTAGATTGAATGATTGTTTCCACCCTGAAGAACCAAGCTTCTGGGATGTGGGGCATGATTGGGGACAGATGTTTGGTGTCGACGAGGAATTCTGTTTGTGACCTTTCATCCCTGATGTAGAAACGTGGAGCCCTTGCATTTGTATCTGGAAGAAAGACAGCAGTAAGCAGGCATAGCTTCTCTTATGAGACAATTGGTCTGCTCACCACTGATGTTTAGTTGTTTTATAACCCTCTTGTTTGTTTTTTGAAAACAGGCAGCTTTTCACGTTTGAGGCTTCGTCCCCAAATTCTCCAATGGAAGTAATGCATTCCCTCTGGTGGTTTGTCTTACTTCTGTCTGGTCTTCCCCTGGTTGAATTGTTTGGGGAAGTTCTGTTTATGAATGCAGGCTGCCTGTCCCTTTGGGTCGCTGTTGGATTCTGTGTTGGTTGACTGCTACGATCATTGAGCTGCTGCTACTGCTGTTAGTGGCGGGGTGGGCTTTGCTGTCTTATGGGCCATGTGTATTGTGTACCAATTTTAGGAATTTTGCGATGGACATGGTGGAGGCATTGGGCATGGACATCACTGTTTGGCAGGGCAGTTATGTGAGGTCTAGGGCTGGCTCAGGTTGGCCCTCTGCGGTGGATAGCATTTTGAGCCGCTGGACAGCTTGTAGGCATGGATGGCTGCGATGGTTGCTGGTTTCCTATTGCTGTCCCCATTTTGTTCAGGAATTTCTTGGCTCTTAGGGCGGGTTGCATGCTGAAGGATGACTTAGCTGATCCTTCAGTGATTCATCGTAGGTGATAGGGGTTTGAAGTTCTGCAAGACATCCTGCAACTTGCTCAAAAACGCTGTCCAGCAAGAATTCAAGGCCATCATCTCGTCTGCTTTGCGTGCTGAGAAGGTAATTTTCTTAGATTGGAAGATTGTTTCCACTCTTAAGAACCAAGCTTCTGGGATGTGGGGCGTGAATGGGGACAGATGATTAGAGGTGGCAGTGATGGTGTTGCTGGAAAGACTGACATCACTGGGGCTGGCTGGGCTGGTCATCTCTATGGTCACCAATGTAGCTAAGGCATGCGTAAGTAGCTGCATCTACTAATTTGTTGATTTATTCAGATAACAAGCAGACAGAAATGTAGTGCCTGACACACGAAGCAAACAAAACAGAAGTCACAGTACAATCAAATTTTCTTTTGAAGACTGAAAAGATAAATATAAATCGATGTACAAGATACTAATAAAGTTAAGTATGGTAATGCATGTGGAATAATAATACATTTAACATAACATTAATATGAATGAAAATATACTATGTACAAAAGATGCATGGCATATACTGCGATTTTTGTAAATGTGTGTTTGGCGTGCAGAGGTGCTTGTTTTGGGGAAATTAGCCACCCAGCTGAGATGGGTGGTTTTTGTGGGTCCACGGGGGAACATACAACACTGTGGCTAATTTCCATGATTGAATTTGAAGTTGAGTCATACAAACCACACATTTAACTGTTGTTCATAACTATTATCTTATTACTAATTTCCTTATGAGCAACACTCTCTATTTCGTTTATTTCCCTGACATGGGCTACTGTGTTTAGTGGTATAAACTGTAATCTTGGTTCTCTCACAGAAAATTAACAATAACGTTAGCAAAGCTATGGCTCAGATTAATAGTCTATCATATTATTATAATTATTATCATCATCATCCAAGGTTAAGATACTTATCATGAGCGGCAGAGGCCTGAGACAAGGTCATTGTGCTGTTGCACAGTGTCCCAGAGGCCATAGATTTATGCCAGTATGTTCAGCGCCCACTACTTTCTTTTCACCCAAGTTAGACGAGGGAGACCCAGGTGGCGGTTGCTGATGACTCAGCAGATCCACCTGTTAGTGGTAATGCTGAGTGCAGATGTTCATTGTTTTCATATTTTGTAGCATCTCCGGTGTCAGGACTTTGTATCTGTATATGACCATGAGGTTAAATAGAGTATAATATTGTTAGAGCAACTTTTTTTTTTAATTTGCTCAAAAACAAACCTTCCTTGGATTGGATTTATCAGGTTTTACATGGAAGGAAAAAACTTCGTATTAAAATGGGCACAGGTACTCATGACCACTTAATATTTATATATATATATATATATATATATATATATATATATATATATTTATATATTATAATATTAAGAGGCCATGAGTACCTGTGCCCATTTTAATGCAAAGTTTTTTCCTTCCATGTAAAACCTGATAAATTCAATCCAAGAAAGGTTTGTTTTTGAGCAAATTAAAAAAAAGGTACCTCATGTCCACTTAATATTATAAATATATATATATAATATATATATATATATATATATATATTATATATATATTATATATATATATATATAATATATATATATATATATATTATATATATATATTATATAATATATATATATATATATATATATATATATATATATATATATATATATATATATATATATATATATTTATATATATATATAACACATACATACTCATGGCTTCCATCGACAATTCATGTTTCTTTAGGGTCTTTTGCCAGCACCCTGCAACCTCTCTTTCTTCACTTGTTATACAACTCCTTCACTGATCCTACCTTATGTACTCCTGGTGTCCCCACGAAGCAACAAGTACCTTCTTTCAACATCCAAGTCAGAAGATATTCACTGATCCGTCTTTATTGTTTACATTTACCGTTATAAGCTTACTCTTGCTCATATTCCTTCTCAACTTTCTTCACATGAAGAACCATCAAATTCTGCTGCAAGTTTCAGCCATTTCTCTTCACTGTTCCCAGTCAGTACCCAGTCTTCTACAGAAATCATCCATTCCACACTCCATTCATGATTTATTTTTATGAAGGTATTAAACAGCCATAAACAACGCACCCTTCTCTCATACCCACTTTTAAACGAAACTAGTCACTCTCACACTCTCCGCTCTCAGTAACTTATCTTTTATGACACGTATTCTCAACTCCCGTCATATTCCCTCCTCTGCAGATTCTGACGTAAGCTATACTTTGTTTAAACCTTGTTTTTCCCTTTTCAGTCCTACCATCTGCCCCGCTTTCTCAACTGAAATCCTTCCATTAAATTCCCGGGTATAATCTCTC